>NW_007268684.1:0-854 GCF_000164805.1 Carlito syrichta | reverse complement strand
CACTGCACTCCAGCCTGGGTGAACAATGATACTTTGTCTCAGAAAAAAATATAAATAAACAAAAAGGGAAAATATCCTTTGATAAAAATTATTAAATTTTGTCCCTTTTTAGAATACCTGACTTTTTATCATAGATGTTGTTTTTGAAATTGTAACAACCAATAGTGGTTACATTATAACACAAATTTTATTACATTAATAATGGTTGCAGCCACATCTTCCAAAGAATCAGATCTGCATGAGTGCATCTTTAAAACTTATTTATAAATTTACTTCATACACTTTTCCCAATAACTACCAACAGTAATGACCAGAGAGGATGTGAGATACTGGCTTAGGAGTGATGATACAGTTCTCAGCTCTGCACAAACCCAAAGATGATTTACTGCTAAATCCCTCAAAGGAAATTGTATGTGGGATGTGAGAAAGGGGAATGCTAAATGGCATAACTGTGTCTGAGTCTTCCAAGAATGTTTGAAATTTAGACCAGTGTACTATCATCCATGATTTCATATGTTTTCAACCATCTACATTATTAAAGATAAACACTTGCCTACTAGAAATCCCTTTAGAAAATCTATTGACAAACATACACCCACAAAACACCTCCTGAGTGTATGCATTCCAGGCTTTAAATGAGTGTGTGCACTAGAAGTCACATGTCCATGGGTTAAAATCTACTCAACTGGCTTGAGAGACAGCAACCTCATAAAAATATCCTACTGAGTAGTGTCACCCAAGGTTAGCAGGCTTTACAAGCTCAGCAGAACATCTCTGGGAAGTTCTGAAGATCTTCAGAGTCTACCAGCAGATTCCAAGAGTATTCTTAGAGAAAACTTCAGGTTTTGAAATGA
>NW_007268683.1:0-1126 GCF_000164805.1 Carlito syrichta | reverse complement strand
GGTTACCTTAGAAAGAAGCCAAGGTGGCGGCTGCTCATAGATGGACAGGGAAATGTGAATCTCTGCCTGGAAAATGACTGCAGTGGGCAGCTCCTCTATCACTGATCCTTTTTTTCCACCTGTCCTTTCTCTCCACTCATCCAGGTCCATGGGTGATACACTATGACAGGCTATGGTGTTGTGTACCTGGCATCAGGCACTGGGAATCAGCAATACAGCTGTGTCACTGGTGACTTGGGGTGGGCATATGCTGTGCCACTGGTGACTTGGGGTGGGAGAGGGAGCCCGGAGTTCCTGAAACCAAGAACTGAGAGTGGCTGTTCAGCACCTCTTTAAGATATACCGTTCCCTTACACAACCATGCGAGTCTTAGCTCCCAAGTTGGAGGTTAGGCAGAGCTGGGTGTGTGAGTCACCAGGTCTCTGCCTGGTCACAGGGTTCCAGGTGTTCTCTGGACCCACTGTAGTCAGGGATGAGTTGGGGGAAGTGGAGTGCAAGACTGCTGGGTGCCTCAGCCAGAGTGGGGACCAGAGCTCCAAAGGGCGGGTGGTGGCAGTGGCTTTGGGTCCCACACAGGGTTCTTCAGCCAGGACTGGAGCTGGTATCTCTGAGGGACGCATGCCTAGAGCCTCCCTGGGTGATAGTGGCTTGAGATGGGACTGGGTGGGGACCTGAACCCCAGGGCAGGGACCCAGAACTCTGAGGGTCAAGCACTGGCCATGGCTTTGGGTACTTCAGCCAGGGAAGCAGTGCAGAGCCCAGAGTCACAGGTGCTGGGGACCTGCATGAACAGCAGCATCCTTGTGCCTGGTGGGGCACCCCAGGAGGGAATGGAGACTGTAGTTCCAAGGGGTGGGCATGGAGGGCATGGGGGGCTGTCACAGCCTAAGTCTGGGCTGGGTGCCCAGCTAGGGAGGGAGCTGAGAGTGACTGAGTGCCAGGCAGATCAGGGTAGCCAGCAAGGGAACCCATATCTCCACAAGACAGTATGGAGGGGCTCCACAGGTGGTTGTGTGTGGCTTGGGGCCAGGTGAGATGGTGTAGCCAGGGAGGGAGCTGGGAGCTACACGTGGCTGGGGCCTGGGGTGAACAGCATTGGCACAGGGGGCCACGGTAACCAGCCTTG
>NW_007268682.1:0-823 GCF_000164805.1 Carlito syrichta | reverse complement strand
TCAGGGTTGGTTGAAGCATTGCCTTGTGCTTCTCTTTATTCACATTTTCTGTCTTTTGCATCTATGTTTGCTTGTTTGTTAATCTGGTCAGGGGTCTGTTGATCTTATTTATTTCTTCAAATAAGAAACTTTTCATCTTGATGATATTTTTAGTCTTCATTTTATTCAGCAGTGACCCTCTTTTGAAAATTTCTACAGTACTGATAACGGGATCAGATAGCTCTTGTCTTTCCAGCTCCCTTAGGTGTAACATTTGACTATTTACTTGATATCTTTCTATTTTCTTGATAGGTGCCTACAGTGCTATAGAATTCCCTCTGATCACTGATTTCATGATATTCTAGAAGTTTGAGTATGCTGTATCTTCATTTTCATTTGTTTCTAGGAATCATTGTATTGCAGACTTAACTTCTGGGTTAATCCAGAAGATATACTAAAGAATATTGTTTAACTTCCATGTATTTGTGTATTTTGGGAGGTTCCTGTTGATAATGATATTTATTTGTATTCTGCTGTGGTTTCAAAAGATGCTTGGTATGATTTCAGACTTTTGAAATTTGTTCACACTTGATTTGTGTCCAAGTATGTGGCAATCTTAAAGTATGGCCCATGTCCTGATGCAAAGGATGTATATTCTGTGGTTGTTTAGTGAATTGTTCTGTACATGTCTATTTAATATAGTTGGGTTTTTAAAAATCATGTAATATCTCAGAGGAGTTATCCAGACCCCTTGTATCTGCAAGGCCATCTGTCTAGCAAGATTTGGGAAGTTTACTTAGTTGGTATCTTGCAGGGTTTGCTCCAGCGTGTTCTCAGTTTCTCT
>NW_007268681.1:0-618 GCF_000164805.1 Carlito syrichta | reverse complement strand
CTCAGGCAATCCACTCACCTCAGCCTCCCAAGGCACAGGATTACAGGTTGAGCCACCAAGCCCGGCTTGGAATGTGTTTTGAAACTCAATACAAAACACTTCCAGGGCTTTGTTTTTCCTGGTGGTGGTGGAGGTAGCCCCCCTGGAAAATGGGTCAGGTGGAACTTTGTTGGGTTAGCCAGTCACTCTGCTCTGTAGAGAGTGTTGGAGCTCTGCTGTCCTAGAGTCAGAAGAGGAAGGCTGAGTGCTCCTATGCTGGGGTATGGGGCAGTTCCCAGCCTCTCCTTCTAGCTTTCCCCTTACTCCCTGCCCAAAGAAAGCCTTCATTGTGGGTTAGACCTAGGGGAAGGTGTTATTGAGTCAGACACAGGGCAGCTGCATTGACCACATGGAGGGGCAGTGGCAGAACAACTTGCTGACTGGATACTGAGGTTGGTTGTCTGTCACCCAGGCTTTCCCACTCATGTTAGATGGAGATGACAGGACTCATTGTGTGCTAGAGTAAGTAGAGCTAGAACTTACATGGTTAAAATAAATAGAACAAAAACATTATACAATGCTGTGTGCTATTAATAAGTATTTATTATTTTGTGATTCTTTTGTTTTTTTTAATTGGAG
>NW_007268680.1:0-1062 GCF_000164805.1 Carlito syrichta | reverse complement strand
CCAAGTTACTGCTGCATTGCCTCATATAAGTTGATTATTATTGAATGAAATAGTAAGTTAAAGAGGATTTTTCAGAGAGCTAATACAGCCAAATCTATAAAAGTTTTTCAAAATGTCTGGAGAAACATAGAACAATTTCTCCATAATACTTGTTCTTCTTGATTTATTTCCATGTGTCGCTGATGAATTGTTACTGTGCAATCTAGAGATCAAATTTTCCAAAAATCAATTTTTAACTTATGGAATTTTAAAGTCTGTGTCTACTTGTAGTTCACTAGTTATCTTTTATTTCATTGGCATAATTTGATAGTCATCATAGCGACACTGGAAAATATTCAGTTCCTGTCATTAATATGTTAGGTGCCATATGGATGAAATAAAATATGGTCCTTTGATTTTGGGGTAATTAGTTTTTTAAAATGCTTAGGGCTCAAATAAGATTCTCTCCTGGAAACTTAAAGTTGTGAATTATAGTAGAAGTTTAGTAACCTAAGATTTTAAGTTTTAATAAGATACAATGATGATCTATAAAAGCTTGCAATGACTTCCAAATCAAGAAAATAATTATCTAGTGCATTAGTACAACACAGATTAGAAGTATTTGCAAAGTAAATGATCTCCTTTATATGTATAAGTAAAATCTTCATAAGTTTGGTGTTGTAGCTTCCTTTTGAGAGTATAGGAATTTGATATAATGTCAATTATATATCAATTATTAAAATACTGCTATTACAACAGAGCAGTAGTACTCTTTATGACTAAATAGTAATAATGGCTAACAAGTACATACTAAGTACTTGCATTCCTGACAGTGAACCAAACTTGTTATATATATTACATTGCTTAATTCTGTGAATAAACTAGGAGATGTTTTATATTATTTGCATTTTTCAAATGAAGAAGTTGAGATTTATTGTGTCTGTTAATTGAGTTTCTCCCAGTTACAAGTGAATTAAATTTGGCTTAGGCTGATTTAAGAAAAAAGCCTCAATTCTATTCTAATCCAAGAATAGACTCAGTTGTAAGTGAATGTAGAGTCTTAAAGAATGTCATCAAGGTATT
>NW_007268679.1:0-821 GCF_000164805.1 Carlito syrichta | reverse complement strand
CCAGGTGTTTGATTTTAAAATAAAGGGTTAACAATGAATAAAAAAATATGCAACTCAATATGTGGGTTTTGCACTTTGTGAACTAAAGAGAAGAAGAATCTTCTACTTCATACAGAATATATATTATATAATGTATATCTCTCCTGTTGGAGTGAGTGTGTGTGTGTGTGTGTGTGTGTGTGTGTGTGTGTGTGTGTGTGTGTGATTTTCTTGAAAGAGAAGGCATCAAGGAAGAGGAAATGGCAAATAGATATTTTGGACTGTGACCAAAAGCTTATGTTTAAATGTAGTTTTGCTTTTTTTAAAGAAAAAATACATATGTAGGAGTACAATTCTTTCTAGAGTAACTAAGAATTTTCAGTTGACAAAAGAATTTGTGTTTTCTTTCTTAGTAAGAAAAGTCTACGGTTTCCAAATCTATAAGCTCTCAGTGACAACTCCAGGGATTTGTTTTAGATATAGATTCAGCTATGAAGTGGTCTCATTTTCCTCAAAGAGGTATGTAATGCTTGTATTTGGTGGGTTTGCTTAGCTCACATAGGAAGGAATGGTGGTATCATTTGCCTGTGTTTTCAGGAATGCAATGATTATTAACAGGCTGCCATTTTCAAACAGTATTAGCACACCTTTTTTCCCCTTCCTTTTTCTTTCTGCCCAGTTTCAGTTGCAGAAATTTCAGCCTTTCACCTCCTCCCTTCCCCCACAGACTTCTGCTCTTGTAGTCGTTACTTTGAGCATTACCATTTAATATGGAGTCTACTGCCAAGCCAGATGTATTTTCATCAGTTTTATCTGCTTTCCTAAGGTTGTAGAGTCTCAGG
>NW_007268678.1:0-777 GCF_000164805.1 Carlito syrichta | reverse complement strand
GACTGGACTCATCCCAGGAGGCAGCATCTTCATGCATCTGATACCATGTGGCATGTGGTCCAGCCTCCCCTTGTACCAAAGGTGCGGTCTCCTGGGACCCATCTCTTGTAACATGGAGCACTGTGGAGAAGAAAAGTTATAGACACAACTCTCCCAAGCAATGCTGGTCTGTCTGGCAGGTGGGCCCCTCTTCTGCCAGTTGGAGAACTTCAGGATGCCTTCTTAGGGAGGGGCAAGGCCACTGTAGGAAATGGAGTTCCAGCAATAGCGTCCTGCTCATTTATCTGTAGAGTGCTGATAGCCAGGGGTGTGTCTACCAGCTCTCTGCCAGCACTTGGCTTTGTGGGAAGGTTGATCCCTCCCTGGGACTGCTTTCTGGCATGGACTGTATTGACAATGTCTGTGCAGACCATCATGGACTGTGAGGTGAACAGCTATGGTGTAGGACAACCAGGCCCCATTCCATCTCCCATTACACTAGATCACATGGACATCTGAGATAAAGCAGTCATGAGGGGCACCAGGAGACTCTGGCTTGTTGGGGATTTTTCAGATTTTGGTACTGAAAGTTGAGCCCTCAAACTCCTCCATCCCAGCAAGTCAGGACCGCTGGTTACCCTTTGCATTCTAGTCAGTGTGAACTAAGTTCTTAGGGTGTTCCCAAAAAAGTGTCCGTTGTTAGTTTGGTTGGCTGCAACCTAATGCTCAGGCGATAACTAAGCCACTTACCTTCCATACATTAATGGTCACTTAGACAGAACTCTAGCTTTGAGTCAG
>NW_007268677.1:0-740 GCF_000164805.1 Carlito syrichta | reverse complement strand
TCAGTTTTTCATTTATATTATTTTTTATTGACTGAGATTATCATTCTGAATAACAATAAAATAAAATTGGGTATAGAGCAATAAATTTTGAAGACACAGATACAGAAACTTTCCATTTCACCTTCTAGATTGTGAAAGAAAAATTGGATATGCAGAGAAATAACTGTATTCTTCTAAGGCCACAACTAAAAAATAACTTATCATCCTCCTTGTACAAGACAGAAGAGCCTGCAAATTTTGAGAGCATCTCACTTGATTTTTGTAAGACTACTTTTTATTGCTTGCTACTGGTAAATTATATGAAATCTAATTGCATGCATTTTTTTTCTTTTCTTTTTTCTGAGTTGGAATCTATCACCCAGTGGTGCATTCATGGCCACCCCAACATGGAGCTGCTGGACTCTGGTGATCATTCCACCTCAGTCTTGCAAGTAGTTGCAACTAAAGGTGCACGCAATCATACCCAGCTAATTTTTTACTTATTGTAGAGACAAGGACTCACCAAGTTGCCCGGGCTTATCTAAAACTTGAGGGCTCAGGCAATCTCTTACCTTGATTTCCCAATATGCTAGTGTTACTGGCTAAGACACCGAGACTGGTGTATTTTATAAAAAAATAATTTTTCCAGGCCAAAATATATATTTTATTTTCTACAAATAATATTTACAGGTATTATATATGTCTAATAATATTTCTCTCAGCTAACAAAAATGGCCAACAAGATAAACAATTTTAAGGAG
>NW_007268676.1:0-966 GCF_000164805.1 Carlito syrichta | reverse complement strand
TCAGCCTTTCCAAGTAGCTGGAACTAAAGGTGCACGCTACACGCCCAGCTAATTTTTGATTTATTGTAGAGATGAGGTCTCACTAAGTTGCTCAGGTGGGTCTCAAACCCGTGGGGTCAGGCAATCCACTCACTCAGCCTCCCAAACTGCTGGGATTGCAGGCTGAGCCACCGAACCCGACTGACAACTTAGTTTAAGTGATTGTTTAGCATCTGGATTCTCAATTAGACTGTAACATACGTGATGACAGGGATTGGGTCTGTTTTATTCCTCATTATCTATTCATTACTGACCATATATTAGGGTCGTGAATATTTGGGAAATATATGAAGATGCATTGCCACAAGGTCTTACCATGAAACAACCACAATTTTGTTGACATTTTTCAAAGAAAAAAACCTGAAACACTTTTTATAAATAGTCATACCTACTCAGTTCATTTGTTTGGTGGATTATATTTGCAAGTAGTACTTGTATTTAGCAAAAAGTCATCAGAAGTCATCTGTTAATTGCACATTCCTGTCAAAGAATTTCATCTTTTAAGACCTTTCTTCTATAAGCCAAATGTTTTTAAAATAATTGTTTTGTACATATCTTTATAGAAAAATTTCCCCTTATGATATTTTATAATACCAAGATAATCCTTTTTGAAATAAAGTCAATATGAGATTGAGTTATGATGAATCTGAGAAGAATGGTCAAGTTTCTGTCAGTTAAATGCATAATCTTACTAGCCTCTATGACTTTCTGGAGTGACATTTCACTTAAAAGCATCACTAATCTAATAATCAAGCAATGATAATATAAAATGTATTGAACTGGTTGCATTGGCTTATTTTGTCTTTATCTGATTTATGTTATCTAGAAACATCAACAAAAAAGTGTTAAATAAACACGTTGATATTTATTTAAAGGTGGCAATATTTTAATGATCATAATAATAAGATAAATTATTGCATACAGCAC
>NW_007268675.1:0-943 GCF_000164805.1 Carlito syrichta | reverse complement strand
GAATTTCATTTCAGAGATCCATCCTAAGGAACTAATGAAGCTTTAGACAAAGATTAAAGTGCATGACTACCAACAACATCATTAATTCAAACAATGGAAAAAATCCCAAACCTACTCAATGCCACGAATGGGGGGATCATTAAATAGATTGCTTCTCAGCCGGACTCGGTGGCTCAGCCTGTAATCCTGCGCCTTTGGGAGGCTGAGGTGAGTGGATTGCCTGAGTCCGCGGGTTCGAGACCCGCCTGGGCAGGCGAGATCTCATCTCTACAATAAATCAAAAAATTAGCCGTGCATCTGTAATTCCGGCTACTCGGAAGGCTGAGGCGGAAGGATCGCCAGAGCCCAGCAGATCGAGGCTGCGGTGGCCGGGAGCGGCCACTGCACTCCAGTCTGGGCGACAGAGTGACACTCCAACTCAAAAAAAAAAATAGATTTCTTCTCAAAAAGGCTGGCATGTTTCTAAGAACAGTAAATAATGTAATAAATGTTTAGGGTATCATTTTGATTGAAAAAGTCTGGGAACAAAACAGAACATAAAACATGATCTTTATTTGTGATTATATTTACATGTCTAACAAAAATAGAGGAATATTGCCAAGGGTCAAATCTGAATGGAAGGTTGATTTCTCTTATGTGAACTTTTGTATTTTCTTAAATTGTGTTCAAATTATTTGTACCAGAAGGAAATAAATCAGTAAACTATTTTAGTCTATCTGTAGGTAATTCAGAACATCAGCAGGACCCTTGGGAGTGAAGTGGCCACACGCAGCACTCACTCTTTCAGCCATCAGGGTAGTACTTTCCTTCTTAGCTGAGTCATGAATTGACCACTGGCCTCATGTGTGGGTCCCTCCAGCCCCTCTGCTCCTCTCCTGTCTGCTACAGTTCATCAAGATGCTATGTCCCACGGGAACTCTACATCCAACAGAGAAACATCCCA
>NW_007268674.1:0-691 GCF_000164805.1 Carlito syrichta | reverse complement strand
ATAAAACTTTAAATGTATTCAAAGATAGGGTTTCAGAAGTAAAGCATGCACTATAATGACATTATAATGATGTTGTCTGTAAAGATAGTAATGATGGTTTTGCTTTCATCTATGATCAGAGTGTGACATTGTCTTTTTTAAAATAATGATGAGAATTTACACATACAAATGGAAAATTATTTTACTTGCTGCCAAACTTCAAAACTCCACTCATATTTCTCTGATGATGCTGTCATATAATTAAGCATTTCTATATGAGGGACATGGATGGTTATACAAATATGTTCACCCACTCATCTAAGTATTCTATTTTCTCATCAATCTTGATCAGCTTATAAAATTAGCCGTGATGTCAGAGAACTTGGTGAAGTTGCCTTGGGGCAGACTTATTTGTTACCTCAATTCTAACCGCGATATTTTTATAAAAAAGATTAAGGGGAAACCAATGTTTTGGTAAATTTGTAGATGGTGGTCCTGTTATGCTTAAAATAGGGGATTAATTAAGGTTCATAGTTTTGGAACTCAGAAACTAATGGAAGTTTAGGCAGTGAAAACATGGATTGTAGCTGATAATCTTTAAGTGAATGAGGTCACTTGGAAAAGTATGAGAATGGGAAAAGGTGGGCAAAGAGGAGGTTCTGAGGAACACTAAAGGATTAGAATCAGATGAAGAGAGTGTAGTTATGGAGAG
>NW_007268673.1:0-894 GCF_000164805.1 Carlito syrichta | reverse complement strand
TCCCATCAGACAATGAATTTCTGGGAGCCTTTTTAAGAGTTCCCCCAACATTTTGTAATCTGACATATCTCACTTAGGGATTGGAAATGATACAAGAATTATGGTAACAGGACTTTGTTAATCCTAAATAGTTTATAATGATGAATGTATTGGCTTTATCAGTCAGGATTATGGGTTGCAAGCAACAGAAAAACTGTTGCTAGCTTAAGTAGAAAAGGATAATTTTTTTCTAGAAGCCATAAAGTGCCATCTAATCATCAAAGAAGATCTGGAGAACCAAGCTTAAAAAATAGCCACCTACCTATGCAAATTAGGCAACAAAAAGAAACAGACAAGGTTGTGCTACCAGAATAGTCTATTTGGGATATTGCTGAGGACAACAATACCACCAATAACTGTCACTGCTGTGACACAGTGCACATTGCTGCCAGTGAATTATGAATATATTGTAATCTGCTTTCTTTATATCCAATGCTTAATTTTCAATTCCACAGGGAGGAACTTTTAATTTACAAAGTCCAGTTCCCATATTGGAACCTTAGCTGTTACAGCGTGATGAGATGGTATATATGGTCTCTTTCTCCTGTAGTGTAAACATTTATATTGCCATTTGCATTTTCATAGCAGCAATAAGACCCACAAGATTAAAACTGAATGCCTCATCTCTTTCCCAAGTCCTGCTCCCTGCAAGTCTTCTTCTTTCTTTAATCTGTCAGTAAATCCACCACCAGATTCACAGTGGTTCAAGTTGCACACTTCCTGTTCATCGTTAATGTCTTTGTCTCTTTTCTTTGATTCTTTAAATCTTTGTCTTTAAATATTACCCTTACATCCATTTTCACTGTCATTTATCTTAATTCAGACTATATATGGGTGAGGGAGATGATATAGATT
>NW_007268672.1:0-800 GCF_000164805.1 Carlito syrichta | reverse complement strand
CCTTGTCTTTATATTGAATAATTTGTCATGGGAACTTAGAATACTTTTTTATTAAAATGATATGCAAATATCCATCTGCTCTCTTCCATTAGAGATTTAATTCTAAAAGGGAAATTATTTAAATTCAATTTTAAGACATTTAATGAATAGTTTGAAACCCTGAATTATCTTGAGTAGTGAAGGACAAAATATACCTACTTTTAATAATATAGGCAATTCATAAATGCTTAACCCTTTGTATAATTCCAAGTAGGCAAATATCCCATATCGCTAAAGCAGTTTTGTTAGCTGAAAGTCAAGCTAGCTCAACTTGCTCTGATTCCTTTGACACTTTCTGTAGAAAAATATAAAACATTAATTGTATATCATATTGACCTGAAGTCTCCAAGATGGTAAGGAATCTGACTGGAACAAAAATTTAGAGAAAGCTTAGATAAAGCAGAGTAGAAGACAATAAATCTTACTGGGAAAACTTAAAAGAAGATACAAGAACTTGGATATTCCTGGATTTCACTTGTAGTCTCTTTTTTTTTTTTTTTTTTTTTGAGTTGGAGTTTCACTCGGTCGCCCAGACTGGAGTGCAGTGGCCGCTTCCGGCCACCGCAGCCTCGACCTGCTGGGCTCCGGCGATCCTTCCGCCTCAGCCTTCCAAGTAGCCGGAATCACAGGCATACGCTACCATGCCCAGCTGATTTTTTTGATTTATTGTAGAGATGAGGTCTCGCTGCCCAGGCGGGTCTCGAACCCGCGGGCTCAGGCAATCCACTCACCTCAGCCTCCCAAAGGCGCGGGATTACAGG
>NW_007268671.1:0-681 GCF_000164805.1 Carlito syrichta | reverse complement strand
TGAGTAGGAGTCTCACCCTGTCACCCAGACTGGAGTGCAGTGGCTGTTCCCGGCCACCGCAGCCTAGACCTGCTGGGCTCCAGTGAGTCTTCCTTCTCAGCTTTCCAAGTATCTGGAACTACAGGTGCACACTACCATGCACGGATGATTTTTTGTTTATTGTAGAGATAAGGTCTCACCAAGTTGCCCAGGCAGGTCTCGAACCCGCGGGCTCAGGCAATTCACTCACTTCAGCCTCCCAAAGGCACGGGATTACAGGCTGAGCCACCAAGCCCAGCTCCTTTTCTTTTTCAATACACCAAAATCTATTTTACTTCTATATACTAGCTATAAGCAATATGAAAGTAAAATTAAGAAGGCAATTCTGTGTAAAAAATAATAAACAGTAATACTATACTTAAGACTATATTTAACCAAAGTGTAAGATTTGCATGTGAAAAATTACAAAAGTTGCTGAAATTAATTCAAGACAGCCGAAATAAATGTAGAGACATCTTATGTTCATGTAGAAGACGTAATCATTTTTTAGATGGCAGCACAACACAGAACAATCTACAAAATCATTGTGATTTTTATGAAAATCCCAACATCCTTTTGGCAGAAGTGGGCAAGCCAGTCCTAACACTCATGTGAAATTTTAAGGAGTTCCAAGTGGCCAAATCAGTCATGCTAAAGAAAAGC
>NW_007268670.1:0-1009 GCF_000164805.1 Carlito syrichta | reverse complement strand
TCAGGTCGAGGCTGTGGTGGCCAGAAGCGGCCACTGCACTCCAGTGTGGGCGACAGAGTGAGACTCCAACTCAAAAAAAAAAGAGGTAATCGGTCTCTTTTTCTTTTTGGCTTCATTTATATTTTTGGAAATTCTCAGAGTACCATACAGCACTGAGGCAGAAAAAGCCACGTGGGCTTCTCAATGAGCCACTCAACTCAAATCCTAAGAGATAGGTTGGTGTGACATTTCAGTTATGAAGTCAGTGAAGCACCAGCTTCTGATAATGTGTGTGCTTCATGAGAGTAGACATGTGTGTTGACTAAATTTCCCAAGCTTCTTCTACTATGCTTTAGGGTCAGCCATGTGTCTACTTCATATGTATTTCTATCATAGTCATCTTAAAACAACAGATTCTCTTTTCATAACAACAAGGATAAACATAAAGGAGAAAAGCTGTGCATGGTGATACAGGGAACAATGACACAAGGTCATCCTTTGATCGCAAGACACAGAGTGAAGTAAAGTCTAATGACACCACTGGAAGGAAATCAGTGGGAAAATCCAAAGTTTTGTTTGCTTAAAAATAAGTAAAGAAGTCTTTTATTCTTAGTGAAGTGTTCTTATGCTTTCAAACATATCATCCCCCTTATTTCCCATAATTTAAAAGAAGGCCAATCCTGTCAAGCTTTACCATTTTGATTTCTTGCTGTTCCTTCCTATTTTTTCAACCACAGTGGGTCGAAGTCCACATTGTCAAGTGATTTGAGCCTCTGTCCTGATTAATTAACCTACATAGGAGTTCAAACATCAACTGAAGTCCTATTGCAGAATAGCATAGGATAATAATAGAGACACATGGACTTGACTATGTTGTATCCTTTGTTCTTGTGCCAGCATGAGCTCCATTGAGCTCTTTGACACCAGTACACAGAAGAGGGTGTGCGATCTAGGAACTGAGCCTGATCCAGTGAAGGCTGCTTTTGAGAGCAGTGCCCAGGTAGGAGGGACCTGGAGTCATACCAGACTG
>NW_007268669.1:0-687 GCF_000164805.1 Carlito syrichta | reverse complement strand
AAATTCTCAGTCTGGGTATTGCAACACATCTGCCATAGCTAAATCTGGTTCTAATGTTTGCTCTGTCTCTTCAGGTTTTGGAGGGTTTCTTTTTGCCTTTTAGTATGCTTGTAATTTTTTTGATAGCTGTACATGATATGCTAGGTAAAAGAAGTTGGTGTTAATAAGCCTTTGGTAATAAGATGGTGAGGAGTGGTGGGGAGTGAAAGCATTCAGTAGTCCCAGGAGTGCTCAGTATTTTAGTGAGCCTGTGCCTCTGGACCATGAACTTCATGAGTATTTCTCAGTCAAACCCCTCAGGTGGCCCAGTGTTGAAAGTGGGCTGGATGTGTATGTTTCTCTTCCACAAGTCAAAGACTAGAAGGGGCTAAGCCGGGCTCAGTGACTCAGCCTGTAATCCCACGCTTTGGGAGGCTGAGATGAGTGCATTGCCTGAGCCCGTGGGTTCGACACCCTCCTGGGCAACTTGACGAGACCTCATCTCTACAATAAATCAAAAACCAGCTGGGCACAATAGTGCCCGCCTGTAGTTCCAGTTACTTGGAAGGCTGAGGCAGAAGGATCACTGGAGCCCAGAAGGTCAAGGCTGCGGGGGCCAGGAACGTGCCACTATACTCCAGTCTGGGCAACAGAGTGAGACTCCAGCTCAAAAAAAAAAAGAAGGGGCTCATGGTAGGAATTTTTCTT
>NW_007268668.1:0-997 GCF_000164805.1 Carlito syrichta | reverse complement strand
TAAATGCACCACTGAAAAGACTTAAAAAGACAAAATGGATAAAATATCATGAGGCAACCATATACCATCTCCAGGAGACTCATCTCACCAGAAAGCACACTCAAAGACTCAAAGTAAGAGGATGGGAAACAAAATTTCAGGTGAAAGGAACACAAAAGAAAACAAGACTTGCAAGTTTAACTTATTTATCTGATAAGACAAAATACCCTTTAAGCTATCAAAAATTCAAAAAGATACAGAAAGTCCCTATATCATGATAAAAGATTCAATCCATCAACAAGAAATATCCATCCTAAACATATATACACTTAACAGTGGAGCACCAACTTTCTTAAAGCAGTTTCTAGGCAAAATAAAAAAGATATTGACTCTAACACTATTATAGCTGGGGATTTTAATACCCCCCTCACAATGCTAAACAGATCATCAAGACAAAATAATCAGCCTGGAGATCCAGGACCTCAATGTGACGCTTGACCATATGGACTTAATTGATATCTACAGAACACTCCACCCAACGACCACAGAATATACATTCTACTTACCACCATAAGGAATGTATTCTAAATAGACCATATCTCTGGCCATAAATCAAGCATAAACCAATTTCATAAGACTGAAATTCTGCCATGCACCTTCTCAGACCACAGTGGAATAAAAAGAAATATCAACACAATCAAAGTTCCCCCAAACCCCACAAAGACATGGACACTAAACAGCATGATGCTAAGCAACTCCTGGGTCACCACAGAAATCAAAACAGAGGTTTATAGATACCTGGAAAGTAATGTAAATGAAGAAACGTCTTACAAAAACCTCTGGAATGCCATGAATGCAGTATTAAGAGGGGAATTCATATCACAACAATCACACATAAAGAGAAAGGAAAGATCCCAAGTTAACACCAACAAGTCACCTAAGGAAGCTGGAAAAGCAAGACCACCAAAACTCTAACTTCAGCAGAAGAATCCAGATCACCAAAGTAAAAGCGCAAATC
>NW_007268667.1:0-761 GCF_000164805.1 Carlito syrichta | reverse complement strand
GAAGTGACACAACCAGAGAGGGAGTCGGTGCGGACGGAGGAGCTGGGCGCTCAGAACAGACACTGGCACTAGTGGAGGAGGGTGATCTGAGCATTGGGGTGTTGTGGAACACAGGGCCAGAGGAACCAACCGGCTTTTATCCATTGTGTTTTACAAGGTCTTCACTGGTAGGCTTTTATCTGTTTGTGGCCAGAAGACCTGCCTGACTGTGAGTGGTGTCGAGAATGAGCAACCGGGCTGGAAACAGAAGGAAGGGCCTTGAGCCCCAGGCACAGGACTCCGCAGCCCCCTAGAACCCTAGACCGAGCAAAGAGTTGCCTTGTGCCTGCTGAGAGCCCGCAACTCATTTTCAGGGCTGTTGCACCGAGGCACAGAGTTGGGAGGAAGACCCCAGAGATGAAGACAAAGTTACCCTGGAGAGTGTGTGATCTCATGGGAGATAGCACGTAGGAAATATGGTGGGCCAGGAAGCAGCGACTAATGGACATTAGCGCTAAGGACCAAGTGCCGCTACTGGAGGCCATGCGAAGGCATCACAGATCTCTGGGACTAGAGTCCGTGATTGTAGAATCACAGAATACCAAAATGTCAGAATTGGAGGTGACTTTACAGATTAGACAAATTAGTTCATCTATTTTCCACTGAGGAATTGGAGATAATCAGTGATTTGCCAAATTATTTAAGTTAACATTCACGAGTCACCTAGTCTGGTACCTGGCAATGGAGCCCACCGCCCCCTATGTCAATACTCTTACCATGGG
>NW_007268666.1:0-643 GCF_000164805.1 Carlito syrichta | reverse complement strand
CAAAAGATATTAAAATAAAAGTTTTAAAGGAGAGTAAAATATTTCAAAAATTCCTTGAGTTATGTCTCTGGTTTCTTTTAGCCAACGGTCTGTCATCTTAAAGCTGGGAAATAAATTATAAGTCAACAACAAATTAAAGATCAAATGCTTCACACTCACAATTCACAACATACAGATATACCATCTAATAATTAGCTATTTACATAATCCCTGAAGAACTGCAAACAAGGTCAGAGGTTTACTTGCAAATTTATCCTATCAATAATGTGAAAGTTTATTGGTACTTAAAAACATAGATTATCTAAGACCTTTTAAAAATTACAGTATGAATCTTCCAGTTCTTGAAGAGAGCAACAGCACAAAAATAATATAAGCAATACCAACTTGTGTTTCTAAAAAACTGTCCAACTTGTATCACATCTGAAAGAAACTACCACTGCCAGGCTCAGTGGCTCAACCTGTAATCCCGCACCTTAGGGAGGCTGAGGTGAGTAGATTGCCTGAGCCCACAGGTTTGAGACCTGCCTGGGCAATTTGCCGAGACTTCATCTCTCCAATAAATCAAAATGAGCCAGGCATGGTAGTGCGCACCTGTAGTTCCAGCTACTTGGAAGGCTGAGGCTGAAGGATCGCCAGAGCCCAG
>NW_007268665.1:0-761 GCF_000164805.1 Carlito syrichta | reverse complement strand
CATTCTTTCCGCCTCCCCATTCCAAGTAACTAGAACTACGGGCGCGTCCTACCACGCCCGTCTAATTTTTGATTTATTACAGAGGCGAGGTCTCGCCAAGATGCCTGGGTGGGTCTCAAGCCCACGGACTCAGGCAATTCACTCGCCTCGGCCTCCCAAAGTGCTGGGATTACAGGCTGAGCCACTGAGCCTGGCCCACAAATGATTCTTAAGTGGTAAGTTCACTAAAGGATGCCAGACATAAAAACAACTTTTTAATTAAATTACATAAAATTCTAAATGATAAAATCATTAAGACACAAAACAGATCAGTGAATATCAGAAGTCAAAGTTACAAAGAAGAAATGGACTGCGATAGGAATGTAGGGTGCTAGAACATCATATATTATGGTCTCTCTAGTGGCTACATCATTGTATGCATTTGTGACAATCCAAATTGTTCAATTAAAATTGACAAAACAGCCGGACCCGGTGGCTCAGCCTGTAATCCCGCGCCATTGGGAGGCTGAGGTGAGTGGATTGCCTGAGCCCGCGGATTCGAGAACCGCCTGGGCAGGCGAGACTTCATCTCTACAATAAAATCAAAAAATTAGCCAGGCTTGGTAGCGCGCACCTGTAATTCCGGCTACTCGGAAGGCTGAGGCGGAAGGATCGCTGGAGCCCAGCAGGTCGAGTCTGCGGTAGCCGGGAGCGCCCACTGCACTCCAGTCTGGGCGACAGAGTGAGAATCCAACTCAAAAAAAAAAAAAAAAGTTGACGAA
>NW_007268664.1:0-626 GCF_000164805.1 Carlito syrichta | reverse complement strand
TTATTTATTGTAGAGACAAGGTCATGCCAAGTAGGCTGGACTGGTCTTGAAGCCGTGGGCTCAGGCAATTCATTCACCCCAGCCTGGGATTGCAGGTTGAGCCACCAAGCCCATCCTGAAAGTCTAGTTTTAGCTATTTTTGAAAATATAAGATTCCTTTAGTCCTAATAGATGCAAGACACATTGTGCAAATATCAAACTTTTTTTCTATGTGGTATAGGACAGTTGAAGAGGAAAATGTGGTAGTATCACTGTGGTACATGCAAAACATTAAGAGTTTCTGAGGAACATAGACCAGGATACTTCATAGGAGGACCAACATCTGTGTTAACTCTAAAGAGAATTGAAATCAAATAACATTCTGAGTGAAGGAAACCAAGAACACAAGCTGACAAGGTTTGTGTTCTTTGACTTATGTTCAAGGAACTAAGCCACATTTCCCTTGTCTTCCCTGATGTTTTAGTTGCATTTCTGTGGATAGCCAAGGGGTGCCAAGTCTGGCCAGGAACCTGCTCATCCTAAGTGATTGCCTTGCTTAGCATAGATGTTAAGATATGCATAGTTTAGTCATTGATACTTACTCTGCTTGTGTGATTTAACTCAGATATTAACATATCCTGCCTGTA
>NW_007268663.1:0-853 GCF_000164805.1 Carlito syrichta | reverse complement strand
TGATATGGATGTGGCAAGTATCAATAAGCCCTTGTAATACAGTGACTCCATAAGTGACTATTCTTGGCCACAGGAACTCACAAATGGCAAAGAAGAGCCCAACTCTCTTGACCCAATTTCAGACTATTCTCCAATGAATTCCTTTTTCCTTAGTGTGAGCCTCCAAAAATAAAGTCTACCCTGGAATACATGTGTTTCATTGCACCTAATAGTGTCCTAGGGGCCTTAGTCAAGTACTATATTTACATTAATCTGGTATAAGAGACATCTATTTCAACCTGGAATGTATACAAACTTACCACAATCCCTGCTTCTTACTCTTCTTAGTAGAAAATAATGGAGCCACAATAATATTATTATACAATAATAATTAAAATGCTATCAAATATCATTTCTTGTGTATCAGGCACTGTTCATAGCATGCAATTACCACTCTCAAAATAAGAAAATTAAGAACTAGAGAACTTAATTTGTCCTTAATCAAGTGAAAGTGTCAGGATTGAGATGCAAACCAGAGGCTTTTCTGATGCCAGAATGCTGCTTTATTTACCACTAGACGATTTATAAATTTTGGATAGATGAGCTATGAGATTGAGATGAAGCATTTCATCTTCAAAAAGACAAAAGAACTGAGTGTGATGGCTCAAGCCTGTAACCCAGCACTTTGGGAGGCAGAGGCAAGAGAATTGACTGAGCTCAGGGATTTGAGACCAACCTGAGCAACACAGAGAGACTTCATCTCTACAATAAATCAAAATTTAGCCAGGTGTGGTGTCACATGCCTGTGGTTTCAGCTCCCTGGAAGACTGAGGCAGAAGGATTACCTGAATCCAGCAGGTCAAGACTGCAGTGA
>NW_007268662.1:0-890 GCF_000164805.1 Carlito syrichta | reverse complement strand
AGGGATGCAAGAAGGGAAGTAGAAAGGAAGAGAAGGGGGGAGAAAGGATACTGTCATTCTCAGAATGGATACAAGGACATCCATGTAGCAGGCTCATTATTGAGGACTTAGCTATACCAATGCCACTCTGGCTCTCATGACTTAGTATAAATATAGATTCATTAAGGTCCCATTTTTGCAAAGTACATGAGTTTTATTAAAATGGATATTGCATTTAATTTGTTAGGCAAATTGATACTGCATCTATAATTAGACATTCCATCATATTAGAAGACTACTTTATCAACATGTATGCAGTAACTCATTATTTTAATTTCCCTAAACTATGTCTCTGGAATTGCCACAAGAAAAACTGGTTTTAATAAAACACAGGATTATGTGGTGTTGGATGATTACTCCCAAAATACATTCAAGTGGGTCTGCTATGCACACTTACATAGAAATCTGAACCCAGAAAAGCTCATGGTTCAAAAATAAAGCATAAATTTAGTGTAAGGGTGCAGAGGCAAGAGAGTCTTTGGTAGTGAGCTGAAAAGTTATGACTGAGTTTCAATTCCTTTAACTGATAACATAAACTAGAGTTAACCATTGGCATCAAAAATAAAGACTGTCAGGACAAGGAGAAAGATGGCATACGTGATGTCAGAGCATTTGAGAACACAAGTCATCTCAGGGAACACCAAGACCCTGCCTTACTCTTTATGAAAGCACCTACAATACAGGCATGTGAGTATTTCACACTATTGCTTTTCGAAGCTGGAAACTTAAAACAGATCCTGGAAAGAAGAACAAAAGAGTGGCGATTAAAAGAGCAAACGAATCGTATCAAGACCAGAAATTATCAGGATTTTGTACACAATGGCACGATTATAATTATAAATTATATAAAT
>NW_007268661.1:0-757 GCF_000164805.1 Carlito syrichta | reverse complement strand
TTTTGAATTCCAGTCCTCTTTAGATGGGCAGGATGGTTGGCTCCATGTCCTTGCTACTGCGAACAATGTGGCGATAAACATACATGTGCAAATATCTCTTTGAGAGAGGGATTTCGTTCTTCCTGGTATGTTCCCAGTAGGAGGATGGCAGGGTCGATTTTTAGATCGGTTAGGAATCACCAAACGGTTATCCACAGAGCTGGTCCGAGTTTACACTCCCACGAGCAGTGTAGAAGTGTTCCCTTTTTGTCATTTCCACGCCAGCACGTGTTGTTTTGGGAATGATGGATGATAGCCATCCTGACTGAAAATAGGTGACTCCTCAAGGTAGTTTTCACTTGCATTTTCGAATGACAAATGAGGCTGAGCTTTTTCCAACGTCTTTGGTGGCTGCTTGTATGTCTGCTGTTGAGAAGGGTCTCTTCCTATCTTTTGCTCACTGTGAAATGAGGCTGTTTGTTTTTTTCTTGTCGGCAAGTGGCAGTTCCTTGTAGTTCCGAGCTGATCATCCCTTGTCAGATGTACATTCGCAAATATATTTTCCGCATCTGTGGGTTGCGTTTCTCTTTGAGTCAGGGCCTCACTCTGAGGCCCAGACGGTACTAGAGTGGTACAACCATACCTGACCACAGGGTAGACCTCCGGGGCTCAGGCAATCCTCCCAAGCGGCTGCAACCAAAAGCCTATGTCTCCATGCCCAGCTCATTGATGACATTTTGGAGATAGAGATGAGGCTGCCTGATGTTACACAGTCTTG
>NW_007268660.1:0-534 GCF_000164805.1 Carlito syrichta | reverse complement strand
TTGATGAGTAATCCTTGTATGCTTGTATCCAACATCACATGTGCCCCATAAATTTATAAATCTATCATATAATTCATGTAGCCATAATTAAATATAAAAAATTAAAAATTGAGATCTATATCAAATTCAATGTAGTCTAATCAATTAAACAGTATTTAGTCATTATTTAATAGTTTGGGGGTATTTTTTAATTCTGCATTCTCAGGGTCTTAAAAATTATTTGTCCTTTAAATGTATTGAAAACTTTAATCAGTTATATTGAGAGATATCTGACAGGATGTTTCGTCAATTTTTTTTTTGTTTTTTGAGTTGGAGTCTCACTTTGTCGTCCAGACTGGAGTGCAGTGGCCACTCCCGGCCACCGCAGCCTCGACCTGCTGGGTTCCAGCGATCCTTCCTCCTCAGCCTTCCGAGTAGCCGGAATTACAGGTGCGCACTACCATGCCTGGCTAATTTTTTGATTTTATTGTAGAGATGAGATCTCGCCTGCCCAGGAGGGTCTCGAATCCGCGGGCTCAGGCAATCCACTCACCT
>NW_007268659.1:0-833 GCF_000164805.1 Carlito syrichta | reverse complement strand
TTTATCATCTGTATCATGGAAGAAATTAATGTATGTCTCATCTATTTTTGTGCAACTGAACTGAACAATGCCCAGCATCTTAAATACTAATTATATCTTAGTTGCCTTTTCTTTCTTACCTACAGCTAGGTGAATGTGTTGGTCTCCTCTCAAGAAGAGATTCTGCAGGACAGGAACCTCATCTGATTATTCTGTTGCTATAGAACATAATACCTACTCAGTATTTATTGAATTAAAATTCTCAGTCCAAATCTCTGTTAATTCCCTGGGCTTTTGACTCTTACTTGTTGGCTTAGGTTCTCTAAGCTTGCCAGATTGGGAACTGTGCCCAGCCTCTTAATGGGTAAAATATATGGAGATTGACAGATATTAGACACATATCTGGAACAGATACTGCCAAATGAAAATGCTATCTGGGCCACGCTCGGTGGCTCGAGTGGATTGCCTGAGCCCGTGGGTTCAAGACCTGCCTGGACAACTTGGTGAGACCTCATCTCTATAATAAATCAAAAATTAGCCAGGCATGGTAGCATGTGCTTGTGTAGTTCCAGCTACCTGGAAGGCTGAGGCAGAAGGATCGCCAGAGCCCAGCAGGTCGAGGCTGCAGTGGCTGGGAGCGGCCACTGCACTCCAGTCTGGGTGACAGAGTGAGACTCCAACTAAAAAAAAAAAAAAAGAAAATGCTATCTGATTAAGAGGTGCCTCTGACCACACTAGGAATGCCTCTATGTTGGAGTCTTTTCTTCTGAGACTGTCAGGAATGGGAAGAATTACATGGAAAGCAAATATCAAAAAAATGGTCTTGACATTGAGCTTTGCCATTGGACAGCGGT
>NW_007268658.1:0-689 GCF_000164805.1 Carlito syrichta | reverse complement strand
GTCATTTTTAAAAGCATTTGAGCAACTCCATTATGTTTCAAGCAGAACATTTTGTCAAAAAGTAATTACCTGAGTTTGGGTGAAAGGGCCTTGCTCCGGGTATGTTTTTTGAATTCTAGCAAAGAGTTTTAGATAATTGGCCCTTATTGCCCAGCGAAGAAAGTGACAACAGTTCTTTTTTAATTTCAATACAATTATCAGTAGCTGGAGTGGCCAGGCCCCTTTACTTCATCTTGTAATTTCATATTGGGGTATGTTCTCATGTCTCCCCTTCTCCGTGATCCTGTTAATCGCTAAATTTCTCTTTCTGTGAATGAATGAGAGAATGAGAGAATGATAAATAGCAAAATACAAAAAAGAAAATAAACGAGTTTTTTGATTAATTTATTTTGTTACATGGTATACTTAGTGTTTTCTAAACTTCTTTTAGGTATTTTGCTCTGTGAAAGTTTAGGTAAATAGTTCATTGATTATATTGAAAAAATATTTTTTATTTTTTATTATATTTATTTATTTTTAAGTTGGAGTCTCACTCTGTCGTCCAGACGGGAGGGCAGTGACTGCTTCCAACCCCTGCAGCCTCGACCTGCGGGTCTCCGGCGATCCTTCCACATCAGTCTTCCAAGTAGCTGGAACTACAGGCACACGCTACCACGCCCGGCTCCTTTTTTGATTTACTGTAGAGATGA
>NW_007268657.1:0-725 GCF_000164805.1 Carlito syrichta | reverse complement strand
TCATCTCGACTTCTGTAAAGCAGCCCCACGAGTAAGAAAGAAGTATGTAGTAGGAAACCACAAAAGTCTAGCACAATTCTATTACAACTGCATCATTCGGTTGTTTGACTTTTGTTTTCTGCGGGGGTCCCACCCCACAAGGGTCGTGAGATTTCCTGAAGGAGAGGCGGATAGGTGAAGGATGAAAATATTATACCCGGACACCTGCTTCATATCCTCTACAAATTACCGCCATCTAGTGGTCGTAGCAACAAACAAGCCAAGAACCCTGTAAACATTCAGACAATGAGTCTTATTCATAAGGCCAAAGATGATAGTTTTAGTCCAAAGTCCCGAATTACAGTCCTTGAAGTGTCTCCAGAAGCTTTAGTAGTAGTTTTCCTTCTGGGGCTTTATGACCTTCAGAGCTTGTAATCGCCTTTCTTGTCCAGGTGTCTCCGTTACTTTTCTCTTATCCTGCCATGCTTGTTTCTAAAGAAAACTCAAAAGGAGCTTTTAGTAATGTTTCCCAGGCCCCCAAGGTTGCTTTCTGTCTTTAGCTAAGTTATCATAAAAGTGTCTGATTAGTATATTATGAGTTCAGTGAAAACCCACTTTATAAATGTTAACTTAGAGTTTTAACTATTGAATTAAGTAAAAACCTTAAAGATATCTTTATCCTAAGTCAGTGAAAACAGTGTTATAAATCACCTGCATAACTCCTATGTAAGTGTTAGAACTTATAG
>NW_007268656.1:0-818 GCF_000164805.1 Carlito syrichta | reverse complement strand
TAGAGGATATATGAAACTATATCAAAAACACAAATATTCAGGTTATCAGAGTTAAAAAGAGAACTAAGAACACCAAAAAGAAAGAAATAGTATTTTTAAAAAAACTTTCCAAACCTGGAAAAAGAAATAAATATCCATGTACAGAATGGTCAAAGGCCACCAATCAGATTCAACTCAAATAAGACCCCAAGACATATTATAATCATACTTTCAAAGGCCAAAGACAAAGAGAAGATCTTGGAAACAGTACAGGTTTCTCTTTGTTTTTTCTTTTATCTTTTTTTCAACCCAAGTTAAGTTGGTAACAGTTTTTGAGAACTTGTTAGAACTACGGGATGTTTTTTGTAAGCCTAAAGGCAACAAGACAGCAAAAATCTAGAGTAGATACATTCAAAATGAAAAACAACAAAGTAAAACAGACTACTAGAGAAAATCACTTAACCATAACAGAATAAAACAAGAGAGGAAAGGAGAGAGGAAGGGGTTACAAACAGCCAGAAGCCAAATAATGAAATGGCAATAATAAGTCCTTCTCTGTCAATAAAAACTCTGAATGTAAATAGACTAAATTTTCCAATTAAAAGTCAAAATGACTAATAGGATTAAAAACCAAGACCCAAATATATGCTGCCTACAGGAAATTCACTTCATCTCTAATGACACATATAAACAGGAAGTGAACAAACAGAAAAACATATTCCATGCAATGGGGGAAAAAAGAGGAGTATTAGCTGTGTTTTTATCACATAAAACAGACTTTTGAGTTAAGAGACAAAGAAAGTCATGATATAATGATAATGGAGTCAATTAGGCAAGAG
>NW_007268655.1:0-854 GCF_000164805.1 Carlito syrichta | reverse complement strand
ACCAGCTAGTGTTGTTGTGAGAGGCTGCCTTTGGCTTCAGATAATTTTTTTTTTAGAGTTCTTTCATAATGAGTGATTTGAGCACACTTGTCCACACTGCACTTAATGTTCAGCAGTTTTTGAACACAACCTGCATGACCCCTGTGCCCCACCTTCCCTATTCACCCAATCTTATCCTGAGCAATTATTTTTGTTTTCCCAAATGAAAAAAAGTCCTCAAAGGGAAACATTTTGCTGATGTGGAAGAGGTGAAACAAAAAGCAACAGAAGTACTAAAAGGCATCAAAATTAATGAGTCTGTGGAAAAAGTGTCTTAACAGGTGTACTGCATGAAACAGAGAGTATCTTAAGGATGACTAAAGAATAAAAACACATTTCTTATAAAATTGTTTTTTTTTTGTTTTTTGGTTCTCCCTGATATACCATGATGAAGTAATTTAGAATCAAGTTATCTAAGCTAAGCCAATGGCACTCAGGCCTTATTTGATCTTATCTGCTCTGACAAATAAGTCAAAACACAACTAGTCAAACACACAAAGAAACAAGGTATTGTAACTGACTATAAGACTTTATCTTACTCAAGCAAAGTCACAGAAGACATATAAAGGCAATTCTTATTTCATATAGTTGCTTACAGTTTTATGTACCATAGTTCTCCATCACATCTGATGTTAGCCTTGTGCTCTTCAACATAAAATATAAAAGATGACCAATCAACCAACAGGTCACACTGTTTCCCTAATATATGTAAAAGTAATATTTTTAAAAGTGTAATTGCCAATTTTACTGACATTGTGTCGCTATTTTTAACCTAATATTTGAACAAATACATTTATACTTTAGCCTATAATTTC
>NW_007268654.1:0-983 GCF_000164805.1 Carlito syrichta | reverse complement strand
CAAAATAGATAAATTTACTCAATTTCCAATCATTTGTTTTTATTCAATAAATATTGTGACCCAGATTATGACAGGTAATTTGCTTAGTTCTGGAAATTCAGTGAATTGAACAGAAGACAAAGGAGACATGATGACCACTTTAATGGATTTTTCAGACCAGTTAGATCATAATTGTTTACTAGTGAAAGAGGTTAGGAAAACTAAGATAAGTGAATGTTCTTATTTGTAGAATTCACAGATGCCCAGCTTATGAATAATAAACATGATTCAGAAATAAAACCCATGTTGCATGCCCATCAAGAACAACTCAGATCTCTTCTATCTCTCCTGCAGCCCTCTCTTCTTTTCTCTACCCTCATCTTTTATAACTCCTTTCCCAACCTACCTTCTTTCTGTTCTCATGCCTGCTGGTGGGTATGTGCAGGGACTTATTCCAGACTTCATTATGCAAAAAGCATGTGGACAGTAGTGACGTACACGAAGAGACTGAAAACCAAAGCAATCCCAGCCCCTTATTCCTGCCTGAAACTCTTTGCCATAGTTGATGAACTCTTTGAATAGGATCCATGGTGAAACCTGGTATCTCCAGTGGAATCCCATGACAAAACATCTCTCCTCAGATTCTAGTCTCCCTTCTCTTAGCATTGGAGTTTCATATGAACTTTGACCATTTTCCAGCAATCCCGTATTTCTATTTTGTCATGTTTAAGTGGATATTTCTTACTGTTTGGGTTTGACATCTATTGAGTGTTTATCAGTTTTTACCTATGTTGCAATATTTTAAACAGTAACATTACAGGAAGTCAAAAGTCTGCTAGGATTGATGAGGGGTTTGAATTGTTGAATTCAGAAATAGTAGAACTGAAAATGAAGCATCCAAGGAATGCAGAGAAGGTGTGTTACAGGTGAATTGAACTCTGGAGAAAGTCTTATTGCTGCGTTCTTGGACTGGGGACACAGGAAAGAGAGCATGTAGAGGCACT
>NW_007268653.1:0-726 GCF_000164805.1 Carlito syrichta | reverse complement strand
GATTAGACCCCCAGTCTGTCCAAAGTCACTGCCCGCCTGGCAGGAGCTTCCCTGAAGGGAAGAGTCAATTCCAGGCGAGCGGTAGCATGTGCTGTTCAGTGTTGTTCCAGATCCCGGGGAGTGTAGATGCTCACCTCCATCTTTCTGTGCAGCCGAAGGAGGTCTCAGAGTTGTTACCCTCTTGAATCCAACCAAGAATGAGAGGGACACGGTTTCCCATCTGAGTGCTCAAGGACGGTGTTCTGAGAATGTGGTTTGGGCTATCCTGAGATTTGGGTGGCATTGACTGTGAGGTCAGCCAGGGAGTGAGGCCCTCCAAAGGGGTGGGTACTGGAATGAGACATGTCTGTGCTCCTAAGATAGAGTCAGATGATCATGTAAAAGAGATCAGCAGTTCTCAACCCTGGCTGAGCCCCCATTTCACTTTGGGGGCATTTGCAGGTGAGCTATTTCCAAGCCCCCAAGGCAGTCTCCTGCATCCATGTCTTTAGGACTTGGAAGCCCAGAGGGGGCTGAGATTTTTTTTTTTTAGTTGGAGTCTCCCTTTGTCACCCAGGCAGGAGGGCAAGGGCATGCTCACGGCCACTGCAACCTCAACTTGTTGGGCTTAGGCGATCCTTCTGCCTCAGCCTTCCAAGTAGCCAGAACCATAGGTGTGCACTGCTACGCCTGGCTAATTTTTTGATTTATTGTAAAGAGGAGGTCTCGCCAAGTGCCCCAGGTGGT
>NW_007268652.1:0-705 GCF_000164805.1 Carlito syrichta | reverse complement strand
GTAACAAAAGTCAGGTTAGGGTTTTGTATGGAACTCACTCAAGTCCTCAATGTAGAGCCTCATCAAAGATGGTGGGTGAGTTCTTGAATCCTTGGGGCAGTTGCGTCCAGGTGAGCTGGCCGTTGATGCCTCTCTCCGGGTCTGTCCACTCGAAGGCAAAAATGTCCTGACTCCATGGGGCCAAGAGCAGGGTGAAAAAGGCATCTTTTTAAATTCAACACTGTGTACCATGTTCTGGTTGGGGCAGAGCAGTAAGTAATGTGTAGGGATTCGGGACTGTAGGGTATATGTCCATCACCCACCTGTTGACCTCATGCAGATCCTGCACTGGCCTATAATTGTTGGAGTTAGACTTTTTTATTGGTAAAAGGGGTGTATTCCAGGCTGACTGACAGGGCCGCAGTATTCCTGCATCTAGTAACCGCCGGATGGGAGGAGTTATGCCCTCTCGTGCGGCTGGGGGCATTGGGTACTGTTGGACCCTGACTGGATCGGTTCCTGCTTTGAGCTCAATGAACACTGCCGGCCAGTGTTTGGCTAGTCCCGCTCCCCCCGTCTCTGCCCACACCTGGGGAAAGTCCTGCAACCATTGGTTTATATCTTCTACTGGTGGCGGTGGGTCCTGGTGGAGGCGATACTCCTCCTCTAAGTTGACTGTAAGCACCTGGATAGGGTATCCATCTTTGTTTAAGACTTCAGTGCCTT
>NW_007268651.1:0-632 GCF_000164805.1 Carlito syrichta | reverse complement strand
AAGAGGAAGATAAACAATGAGGTAAGCTCTAAAATTACATCAGCTTACTGCCTGTAGTTTTCAGGTCACCACCCAGAGTAAAAAAAAAAAAAGCATAGCTTTCATTATTGTAAGATTAGGAAAAAAATACATCACTACAGTAGAGGAAGGTGAAGGCAGTTAGAATCTGTGGAGCAGAATACAGTAGGAGAAGAAGCTATAGAAAAATGAGCTTCAGAAACCTTCAACGAGTGTCCATGAGCCTTTGGCTGAGTTTTAATCTGTTCATATGTGACAAGAAATATCATCAAGGTGAGAAAATAACCATCAGAGAACAGTAGTCTAAAGAATTCCCTACGTTCAAACAGAACAGGGAATAGTTCATGTTCTAGTCAGTACAAATGGAAAGATCTCCAAATAGATATTAGAAAGAACCTTTAGATGAGTATTACCTCAGTAACATCAGTACTTGGGCTATACTAGACTTGGAGTAATGCCTGCTCTGGAGGACAAGAGGTAGACAAGAAGTCAGCCTCTAGAGTGTCAAATTGATACTAAGAAGCATGAAAACTCAGTTGTATGTCTAAACAAAGTCAAACGTTCCTCAAAATAAATCCTACAATTAAATTAAATCTAACATCTAGTCAAAAATA
>NW_007268650.1:0-558 GCF_000164805.1 Carlito syrichta | reverse complement strand
ATCCCTCAGGGAGATGCAGATGACTTGTTAGGCTAGTATGTGTCCCCAAGTAGGCTGCATGTGGGCCACTGAGCACCAGAGAAGGGAGCTGTGGGGATTGTGTGAAGGGGACACCTCAGTCGCATCTGGTACAGTGGAGGACAAAAGTCTATGGTTGTACTCTCTGGAGCTGCTTTATTTATTTAAATACATAAATTAAATTAATAAATAAATGACACACACATACGGTTATCAGTGCTGATGGTATCAGTGCTGTTCAGGAATGTTAAAATCAGGACCGAGCTGACCTTCTGTCTTTCTGTCCCCCAGTGTTCAAGGTCTCATGCATTTTTACCCTCCCGGCACCTCGGACCCAGAACCCAGGGTCTCCCACATTCTCGCCTTCCCGATACCCTGTGCCCAGTGCCCCAGGCTTCTAGCATTTTCGCACTGCCAGCGCCATGGGTCTAGCGCCTCAGACCTCGTGTATTTTCACCCTCCTGGTGCCCGAGAACAGTGACCCAGGCCCTGCACATTTTCACCCTCCTGGTGCTCCTGGTCCAGCACCCCGACCTCACG
>NW_007268649.1:0-736 GCF_000164805.1 Carlito syrichta | reverse complement strand
TAATATGGAGACATGATGGTATACTGGAGGTGGAAACTTCAACACATGAGCTTGGAAGGGTGCAAAGCAAAACCATGACACCATCCATGACCATCCGTCGCCACCCTTGACCACCTGTATTCTGTCCACCCAGGCAACACCAGAGCTCACTCACTGGGCCTACATTCATTGCTGACACTGCAATATGCCCTTTATCTTTGGGCCAAAAGTTCATAGAAGAAGTTCTGGAGTTTCTCCTCTTCACTATTAAACAAAAATGAAAATATGTCACATGTAGAATGATCTGTATCTATATATGATACAGATATACTGTATGCTAAAGCTTTTCAATTTTGCTTATTATAAGTTAAATTTGCCACCTTGATGCAGTTTATTCATCTATAAAAATAAAACTCGAGTTTGTCTGACTTTATATACAGACTAGATAAGAGTCTCACATTTGAAGAAAGCACATTTGAGACAACCAGCACATTTGAGACAACCCTGGGTCCCAAGTGACACTCCCTTTCTCCCCATTTATTCTAAGGTGGTCAATAAACCGACTGAATACTTTTCTAAGCAAAGGAGGCAGCATGTTGCTCCTGCTGTATGCAGTAGGTGTGCCAACACCACCATCTTGACATCGTTTCTGGCATGCATGTTTCAAGGCTGTCAACCAAGTCCCATATTCTAGGTTTTGTAGGAGAGGAAATCCACAGTGGTTCAGCCCATCATGCAAATATATGTGGGTCCCGAA
>NW_007268648.1:0-979 GCF_000164805.1 Carlito syrichta | reverse complement strand
AATGCTGCAGAACATATGAAGTTCTGTTTCTCTTTTATCATCTCTAGGTAGTGGTCTACTGACACTCTAATACAAATGATGGGGCATATTACATACACAGCCCCTCTCTTCAATGTTCCAGAGTTATATTAGTTTGAGCCATGCTAGTGATTGCCTCTGTCATGTGCTAGCATGCTTATGCTTTTTATTTATAATTGTATCATTGTTTGAGAATTAGGAGGCTGGTTCTCTGTTGCTTTTCAATCGAGGTCTTATCATAGAAATAATCCTGACTAAAGTTTTGAGAACATGGGCACTGTAGGAATCCTGACTAAAGCTTCTGACAAAACTTTGACTGACTGATAGTCTTTGTCTTAGAGTGTACATAAGTAGGAAGTTGATTATTTGACTGATTCTGAAGTGCCAAAACAAGGAAGTCTTTTTGTTTACTTTATGTAAAAATAAATACCAACATGACCATACTCTGTAAACTTTTAGGACACTACATTATGCTTTTTCTTCCAATGTTACCTTAGTCTCACCATAGAAGAGCATAAATTCTGTGGAGTCATGGGCAACATATAAGTTCTGTGGAGTCATGGGCTACATATTTCTCTTTAACATGCATCTCATTAATTTATACAAGCACATGTTAACTTGAAATGACCCTTTCAAATTTACAAAGTGTTTCTATGTTAGATGACAGATATTTATCATGGTTTAGCATTAAGTGTACATTTTTGTTTTGTTTTTTGTTTTTTTTTGTTTGAGTCGGAGTATCACTCTGTCGCTCAGACTGGAGTGCAGTGGCCGCTCCTGGCGATCCTTCCGCCTCAGTCTTCCAAGTAGCCAGAATTACAGGCATGCGCTACCATGCCCGGCTGATTTTTTTATTTATTGTAGAGGTGAGGTCTCGCTGCCCAGTCGGGTCTCGAACCCATGGGCTCAGGCAATCCACTCACCTCAGCTTCCCAAAGGCACGGGATTACAGGCTGAGCCG
>NW_007268647.1:0-884 GCF_000164805.1 Carlito syrichta | reverse complement strand
TAAGAAAACTGGTTAGTTCAGTCAGGCAGCAGATTAGGTCTAAATAGAGTATTGTGTGTCAACAAGTCAGTTAATGTAAAAGAATGGAAGTATTTATATAACACAGTAAGCCACAATGTGGGTAATCTGTGGGTGTATAGTCAAGAATTGATTGCAATTCTCATTTCAAATAAAATGCACTCTGTGCTAATTATGAAGAGACATATATTTCTGAATATTTGTGGTATCTCTACCTAATGTGGTAGAAGTGGGTGATTATCATTTAAGGGCATGCTACAAGGGCTTCAAGGGTTGATTCTACATGTTCTTTGCTCTAGGGTAATTTTGATGCCTGCCTCTTGTGGAAACAATACCATTAAATTTGAAGAATTCCACAGTTTTATTAAAAGACCATTCACTCGCCATTTCCTAATTTATGAATCTTTTTTCTTTGCAGTATTGTCTCTCATTGTTTTGGTAAAGTAAGCCTGTTCAACTCCCATCGATTTAATTACCATGTCCAAGTTACAAATTCCCCATATGAAAGGCATTTCCCTGTGTACCAGAATATTCACCTCTTCTCTCCTTCCAAAGGCTGAAACTTGGAAGAGCCTCAAAACTACCACATCATACATGAAATGTGTTTTCTTTCCTCCAGATCAGAAAATGCCTTTAATTTTTTTCTGTATTTTAATAATCCCTCTAGGAAGCTCTTCTGGCCAAAATATGTTAATTGTCTCAGGAATTTGAGAACCAAAGAGTTAATAGGTGAGAGGTTTGCTTTACAATTAGGATGGTTCAGTTCATCTTTAGGCAATATACTCTCAATCTAGGATCATGAAGGAATTATCACCAGAATCACCTAAGCCCAAAACCTGGGGTTCACCCATTCTACCTCACTGCCT
>NW_007268646.1:0-787 GCF_000164805.1 Carlito syrichta | reverse complement strand
GGGAAAGGTTGCGGGTAAAATGTGATAAAGTTAGGGTTTTATTTCTGGAAACCCATTGGAATCAAATAAAAATTTGAAAATAATTCTCAAGAAATACATAAAGAAACACAAATGTAAGCTTTTTGTGTGGGACATTTTCTTATGTTTAAACACTTAAGTTTTGTTTCTGCACGTACTAGTCTTGTTGAATCAATGAAGTTTGTGAAAGGGTTTAGTCTTTTTACCTCAACATAACCATTAGAAAACATTTAGGCCGGGCTCGGTGGCTCAGCCTGTAATGCCGCACTTTGGGAGGCCGAGATGAGTGGATTGCCTGAGTCTGCGGGTTCGAGACCCACCTGGGCAACTTGGCGAACCCTTACCTCTACAATAAATCAAAAAATCAGCCAGGCATGGTAGCCCATGCCTTTAATTCCAGCTACTAGGAAGGCTGAGGTGGAAGGATCGCCGGAGCCCAGCAGGTCGAGGCTGCGGTGGCCGGGAGCGGCCACTGCACTCTGGTCTGGGCGACAGAGTGAGACTTCAACTCAAAAAAAAAAAAAAAGAAAAAGCCAGGCTCGGTGATTCAGCCTGTAATCCCACGCCTTTGGGAGACTGAAGTGAGTGAATTGCCTGAGCCCACCGGTTCAAGACCCGCCTGGGCAACTTGGCAAGACCTCATCTCTACAATAAATTAAAAAATAAGCCGGGCATGGTAGCACATGCCTGTAGATCCAGCTACTTGGAAGGCTGAGGTGGAAGGATTGCCGGAGCCCAGCAGGTCGAGGCTGCAGTGGCCAGGAGTGGG
>NW_007268645.1:0-876 GCF_000164805.1 Carlito syrichta | reverse complement strand
TTAAATACAGCTCTGTAGACCTTCAGTGTATATGAATAATCTTTCAAGTACTAAGTTTCCGGTGATCTCATATTTTATCTAATCAGGATATATCTCTGTTGATATAATTTGAAATTTCTAAGGCAGTCTCTTTTGTTAATAGTTTAATTTTCCTGTTTGAAGTTCATTGGATGGGAAAAGTCACAGAAGATATCATCAACCCAAAAGAATAAATGGTAGCCCAGCAGTCTCTACTTCCACCACACGAATTGAAAGAGAAGTTATGGTAATTTTTCAATTTGGTTCGAGTTATTTTTTCCCAGGTAATTGTGCAGAAGTGAACATGTTAAAAAGTGTCAGTTGATATGAAAGAGTAAATGAAATAGCAAATAATTATGCTGTAAATATCATTTTGACATTTCATTAGATGCAAGTGTTCATTTCTTAGACGTGAATATTTATTTTAAGCAGGCAGAGTGGCAAAATATCAGCAACATGAGATTAGTATCTATGGACCAGCGGAGATCTTCAAACAGATTTAGCAATATACCTTGAACACATTGTCATTTTTTTAAGCTACAGTGTCTCATTTCTGCAGTTGAGGGAAAGATATTCATTTATCTATTGTTTTGAGGATCAAATGACACAATGTATTGAAAAAACACAGAGTACTATTGACATATAATTAATATATTCAGGGAAGTAACTTAGATGAATAATCCAGCAGGGGTGAACTTTTTGTTTTTAGATACTCAACTCAAATCAGCATAATGAAAGTGTGGGTCACAGTGACATTTCTTTTGTTGCTTAACAATAAATCTATGGACCTAAACAATCACTAGAGATGTAAGAAGATGGAAAGGTAACAGAAAATCTTTAAGTCTTAACACCATTTTG
>NW_007268644.1:0-498 GCF_000164805.1 Carlito syrichta | reverse complement strand
ACTAAAGAGAAAAACAAGAGATCAGTCACAAATTAGGAAAAATCAAAGGAAGACCTCAGGCAATTTCAAGTATACCAAAGAAAAAACTCCTGAAAAATCAGACCTTGGTGCCCAAACAATGAAAGTCACCAATGACAGTCCCCAGAATATGACAGGGATTAGGGAATGGATGGAAAGAGTGAATAGGACTCAAGAAGGACAAGGTGCAACACTGAAAGAACTTGTAACAAAGAATTGGGCAATAAAAAATTTCATCCAGGAAATAAATAGCAGGATGACAAGCATGAAAAGCAGAATTACTCTAGCTGAAGAAAGAATCTCAGAACTTGAAGACCAGAACATGGAATTAACCTGATCTGTAAAAAACATAGAAAGAAGACTCAGAAAGAAAGAACAAAGCCTACAAGAGATGTGCGATTATATCAAGAGGCCAAACTTATGCCTGATTGGGATTCCAGAAGAAGAAAGGGAAATAGAGTATAACTTGGAGCAAGTATT
>NW_007268643.1:0-921 GCF_000164805.1 Carlito syrichta | reverse complement strand
CAGTTATTTCTCACTCTTCAAATTTGCCCATTTTCTTTTTTCACCTCAGTTTCTCCCCTATTTTAAATGGAAAACCTACCCATTTCATAGAGATCCCAAACTTTTTCAAAATCTTTACTTATTTTTTATTTCTTTGAGTTGGGGGTCTCACTCTGTTGCCATGGCTAGAGTGCGGTGGCACAATCACAGCCCACTGCAACCTTGACTCCTGGGCTTGGGCAATCCTTCTGCCCTAGCCTCCCAAGTAGCTGAAACTACAATCCTGTGCTGCCATGCCCAACTACTTTTTATTTATTTGTTTATGTTTGAGAGATGAGATCTCAACTGTATTACATAGGCTGGTCTTGAACTCCTGGACTCAAACAGTCCTCCCGCTTTGGTCTTCCAAAGTGCTGGGATTTTAGGTGTGCCCAGTCTCAAAATCTGTTTTTTTTAGATTAGAAAACAGTTTATTTTAAAAGTAAATTAGAGAGAGAGAAAGAAAAGATTCACCTCCCCAAGGGGTGTTTATTAAAGGGATAAAAGGGCTGTTTAGTAAATCTTTAGTAAAGGGATATGGCATTCTAAGCCATCAGAATAACTTTCAAAGATTAGAACATCATTTTTTCTTTTGAAAAGAGTGGCAAAAATTAAAATGGAGGCTAGACTTGTTTTTAAGAAACAACTTGGCTGGGTGCGGTGGCTCAACCCGTAATCCCAGTACTTTGGGAGGCCAAGGCGAGAGGATTGCCTGAGTCCGGAGGTTCGAGACCAACCTGGGCAACTTGGTGAGATCTTGTCCCTACAATAAATCACAAACACTGGCCAGGCATGATGGCGTGCACCTGTAGTTCTAGCTACTTGGAAGGCTGAGGCAGAAGGATCACCTGAGCCCAGCAGGTCGAGGCTGCGGTGGCTGTGAGTCTGCCACTGTGCTCCCGC
>NW_007268642.1:0-516 GCF_000164805.1 Carlito syrichta | reverse complement strand
AAACAAAAAAAAAACAAAAAAACAAAACAAAAATGTACACTTAATGCTAAACCATGATAAATATCTGTCATCTAACATAGAAACACTTTGTAAATTTGAAAGGGTCATTTCAAGTTAACATGTGCTTGTATAAATTAATGAGATGCATGTTAAAGAGAAATATGTAGCCCATGACTCCACAGAACTTATATGTTGCCCATGACTCCACAGAATTTATGCTCTTCTATGGTGAGACTAAGGTAACATGGGAAGAAAAAGCATAATGTAGTGTCCTAAAAGTTTACAGAGTATGGTCATGTTGGTATTTATTTTTACATAAAGTAAACAAAAAGACTTCCTTGTTTTGGCACTTCTGAATCAGTCAAATAATCAACTTCATACTTATGTACACTTTAAGACAAAGGGTATCAGTCAGTCAAAGTTTTGTCAGAAGCATTAGTCAGGATTCTTACAGTGCCCATGTTCTCAAAATAAGAGTCAGGATTATCTATAGGATAAGACCTCGATTGAAAAGCA
>NW_007268641.1:0-872 GCF_000164805.1 Carlito syrichta | reverse complement strand
CAGGGGATCATTGTAAAACTTTATTTTTTGTCAGGAACAAGAGATTGTTCTTCTTTAACTAGGCGATAAAGAAATTATATTTCAATAGCAGTGTATATTTAATTAGAGTAATCTCACTTGAATTACTTACCTAATGTATTATTTGTTTAACAAGTAGACCATCTTGTTTGCCAAGTACCATGCAGATCTCTGATAAGAACTTCTGTTATGAGGACATTACAGTTAAAAATCAGGCATGTCTGAGGGTTATATTTTAAGTCTTTGAAAATGTGACTGTCCTACTCAAACAGAAACTGAGATTTGAGATGTTCTGCTGTTGGGAGGGTGGGGTCTACACACCAGAGATTGTCTTCTGTAATGCACATGCATGTGCCAAAGTTCCTTTGGAAATTGATATCTTCTGACTGCCAAGTAAGTCAAGTTCACCTTAAAACTTACTCCAGATTGTTTTCAGTGTTATTTTCCCCAAAGTTAGGTCAGTTGTCTATTAGCAGACTTACTTGATGATGGGTGTCTACAAGGAGTCGGTGCTGCCCTCAGAAGAACTCCGGTCAAGCCTCTGAGTCCCCTGTACCCCTCTGCCACCCTGAGGAATCCATACTAGCAGCAGAAATTTATCAGACTTGGTGAGAATGGAAAGTGCCATGTCTCAGACTGTGACCTTAAACCTTAGTTCCTAAAATGTGAAACAGCACCATTTCTTCCTGTTTTCCAAAACAAGAGCAAATAACTCTAAGCCTTGCCATTCTTTGGAAGGCTCTCAAGTTACTTTCCTTCAGGCATTTTTGGTACCTGTAATGCTACTTCAAGAATATCTTCTTCCCACAGGTTGGAATTTCATCAGAGAGAATGCATGTATGGGGTAGGGAGGG
>NW_007268640.1:0-751 GCF_000164805.1 Carlito syrichta | reverse complement strand
TCAGATCTCCATTTTTTACAAAGAAACATGATGGTCTTCACAATGGTTCAAACTGTATTTATAGTAACAGTGTAAAGACTTGAGATGAAAGACTTTTAACAGTCAAAGCTACAGCTTGACAAGAGTTACGGTTTTGATTTTGATTCTATTTGTGGTCTACAAATATAAGACAGAAGATACGTCCATGAGATTATGGAATCCTCTGAGACTCTACAACCTTAGAGAAGCGATAAAACTGATGAAAATGCATCTGGTTTGGGAGCAGACTCCATATTACATGGTAATGCTCCAAGTTTAACAACTACGACTGCAGAAGACTATGGGGAAGGGGAGGAGGCAAAAGGCTGAAATTTCAGCAAGTGACTGGGCAGAAAGAAAAAAAACAAGGGGAAAAAAGATGCGCTAATACTGTTTGAAAATGGCAGCCTATTAATAATCACTGCATTCCTGAAAACATAGGCAAATCATACCAGCATTCCTTCCTACTTACGTTAAGGAAGCCCAACAAGCCCAAGAGTTACATTGCTCTTTGAGGAAAAGGAGGCCGCTTGATAGCTGAATATATATCTAAAATCAGTCCCTGGAGTTGCTACCAAGAGCTTACAGATTTGGAAATCATGTACTTTTCTCACTAAGAAGGAGAACAAATTATTTTCTCAACTGGAAATTCTTACTAACTCCAGAAAGAATTATCCTTCTACATATATATATTTTTTTCTTTAAAGCAAAGAAAAACTACACTTAAACATAG
>NW_007268639.1:0-817 GCF_000164805.1 Carlito syrichta | reverse complement strand
CCCAACTCAAAAAAATAAAAAATAAGTAAAGATTTTGAAAAGTTTGGGATCTCTATGAAATGGTAGGTTTTACATTTAAAATAGGGGAGAAACTGAGATGAAAAAGAAAATGGGCAAGTTTGAAGAGTGAGAAAGAACTGTTACTACACCTTGTCACGTGCTTGCATCCTTCGGAACCCCCACGTCTGAAGTTGGGGGTCTTCTCAGCATGGAAATGCTAGCTCCTGATCTCAAGTGTTTATCAGACTTCAAGGAGCATAATATTTATTGTTATGGGGAGGGAGGAGTACCTTTTAAGATACAAAAGAGGAATCTTTACTGTCCTTAATCTAAAATCTGAATTTTTCATGTATATGGCATGACAGAAATCACATGAATGAAAGTTCTGATGTTCTTACTGATACCTGTTTTGCATCTCCTTGGCAGGAGAAATTAGACCACGTTTGGTACACGGCCAAGAATATATACACGGACAGTGAAGCCAGTTCTGTGGTCAGTAGCATGGTTTTCCATCCTGCTAATTGAATTCCAGCTATTTCCTCAGCACTTAAATGGAGGCAAGGTGCTTAGGGGCACAACTACCAAATTAGGCAAGGTTTTTATTCTCTGTTTCTTTATCTATAAAATTTGCTTTTTCAAAGACTGCTTTACCTCTCAAAGGATGCTTAAGGACCACCTAACAATAAAAGAGAATGCTTTCCCTTTGCCTTTTTGCAATGACATTTTAAGAAGAATGAATTTACACTTGGTGTGTACACCAAATCTCAGCTTCACCACAGGGTGGGTGATAATGTATGAGTGCACCCAACTACCACAG
>NW_007268638.1:0-858 GCF_000164805.1 Carlito syrichta | reverse complement strand
TAAACGCACCCTGAAAAGACATAGAATGGCAAAATGATTAAAATTTCTCCAGGCAACAATATCCTGCTTCAAGAGACCCATCTCACTAGAAAGGACATTCACAGACTCAAAGTAAGAGGATGGGAAACAAATTTTCAGGCGAATGGAACACAAAAGAAAGGGAGGAGTCGCGATCCTAATTTCAGACAAAATACCATTTAAGCTATCAAAAATTAAAAAAGATACAGAGGGCCACTACATAATGATAAAAGGTTCACTCCATCAACAAGAAATATCTATCCTAAACATATATGCACCCAACATAGGCGCACCAACATTCATAAAGCAACTTCTAGGAAAACTAAAGAAAGACATTGACTCTAACACCATAATAACTGGGGACTTTAATACACCACTCACAACCTTAGACAGATCATCAGGACAAAAAATCAGCAAGGAGATCCGGAACCTCAATGAGACTCTGGACCAAATGGACTTAATTGATACCTATAGAACACTCCATCCAAAGACCACAGAATACACATTCTACTCATCACCACATGGAACATATTCTAAGATCGACCACATAATTGGACACAAATCAAGTATAAGTAAATTTAAAAGGACTGAAATTCTGCCATGCACCTTTTCGGACCACAGTGGAATAAAAATAAACATTGACACCAACAAAGTCCCTCCAAAACCCACAAAGACATGGACACTAAACAGCATGATGCTAAATAACTCCTGGGTCAATGATGACATCAAAATAGAGATCAAAAGATACATGGAAACAAATGAAAATAAAGAAACATCTTACCAAAATCTCTGGGATGCCTTAAAAGCTGTAATAAGAGGGGAATTTATATCCCTACAAAC
>NW_007268637.1:0-380 GCF_000164805.1 Carlito syrichta | reverse complement strand
TCAAGAGCTAGCACTAAGCTGGAAGAAGGATAAGGATGCTGGCCATTGCTTTCTGGTGTGGGAGGAAGATAGAGTTTTGTCCCATGGGAAAATGTGATCAATCCTGTGCAAACCTGGCTTTGCTCAGTCAATGACACAGCAGCAACGAGTGAGTTCTGCAGGACAGAAACACATCACACTTCTGTTGGGTACTGTTTCCCCTGCGCTCTCCTCACTGTCCATCTTTATCCCCTCGTGCATGAGGAAGTTTGAGAAACCATGAATCTTCTCGTTTGGTGTCAGCTTCATCCTAATCGGTATTAAGTCTAACTTCATTGGGGTTTTTTGGTTCTGATTTTTCTATTTTTCTTCCTGTCTTTTCTCTAAAGAGCGATGTTCCT
>NW_007268636.1:0-810 GCF_000164805.1 Carlito syrichta | reverse complement strand
AACTTGATTATTTTCCTGGTGTACTGTAACTTTTAGGCTTGTAGAGTTATACCTGTAAATAAATTTCACCACAGAAAAGCTAATAATGACATTGAATTCAACACTTAATGATGTAATAGTTTTAAAACTTCACTGATATTGGTTGGAAGTAAACCACAGTCCCTAAGCATTTTGCAGGCCTATATGTGATTCAAATGCTGGAGAGGATGCAAAGATGCATCCCCAAGGAGTATAAAGTTCAGTCAAGGGATGAGATAAAATGGAGGATGACTGAGCAGACACCATCTATAGGTGACATATGAATAATCAAGCAGGGGCTAGTTCCAGATTTATAGAAGGGAGAAGTCATGTGGTATATAGTGATTGTGGACTGTTTAATGGATTAGGTGCAACTTGGTTTGGCCTTGAAATATAAGTACATTTAAACAGGTGATCAGAGGACAGCATTTTAAGAAGAGTGACCTGCATGAATAAAGATTGGTGTCAGGCAAGATGATAGGTTCAGGAGTGGTGAGAGATGAGTCTAGAAATATCAGAAGACTTGAGGGAGCAGGCACCATGATAAAAGTGAAAATTAAATTGCGATTAGATTGGAGAGAAATTTGGAAACCATTTTAAGGAAGTGAATTTTAGGATGGGCCTGGTAGAGTAGGTGATAGTTAGGAGAAGGGAAACTGGAGGCATACTCCTGCCCCCACCCTACACAAAGAAGCACAAAACAAAATTAATATAACAAATATATATATATACAGTGATAGAATGTACATCAGTGGTCTGGGTGTATCCCTGAATGTTTTTGTTACTTTGGTA
>NW_007268635.1:0-567 GCF_000164805.1 Carlito syrichta | reverse complement strand
TGAATAAAAGAAAGCTCTATATTCAGACTGACAGACTGACTTTTTCAGTTAAAAAGAACTAAAACTGCAGATTTAGTAGTAACCATCCTAAAGTTTGAGAGCCTATAGGGGCTACAAGTCTCTCTGAAGAAGCAGAATAATTTAGTCTCCTGAACACTGAGTATCACAAAACCATTCTTGCCTATCTTGATACCCTCTCAAGTGGACTTGAAGTTGAGCCATCCCCAAGTAAGATTTCCTGACCCCTGTCTCTTTTATTAAGGTGAGATGAGATACCTGAGTCCTGAAAAACCACATGAAGTGAATAGACAGTGGATCCCCAAACTTGTTTGTAATTATAAATGGGCTTATTCATCTTTTAAAATTCATATTTCATTTAAAAACACCTCAGTTAGTTTGTTGTTATCTTTAAATTTTGATCCCAGATGGAATGATCAGCAATCTCCTTTGTGCATTCAGCATAACCTCTATTCTTAACGAGTAAAATGCTCCCACTAAATAACACTCACTCCATACACATCTTTTACAACAGCTGTAACAGTGCATGCTTCTTTGTTTAGTACAACG
>NW_007268634.1:0-716 GCF_000164805.1 Carlito syrichta | reverse complement strand
AGTCACCTTCAATTCTCAGCACACTGTGTGCTGTGTTCTCCATAAGAATGTGATCTTAGAGAAAAAGCAGTCATTTTATGGCAATGGTCTATGAATAGCTATATTTCTTGAATATATCTTTCATGTGATCACACACATTCTACTAATAATAATTTTGGAAGGGGGACAATTAATTTATAGATGCTTATGCCACCCATTTTTTTACCCCCACTTAAAAATTGGGATCTAATTCACATGCATAACATTCACCCTTCTAAAGTAAATAATTGAGTGATTTTTAGGATATTCACAAGTTGAATAATAAACACACTAATTTAAGAACAATTTTTCCCTCTCCCAAAGAATTCCAGTACCCATTAGCAGTTACCTCCTGCTGTCTCCACCCCAAGTCCCTGCAAAAGACTGATTTTGTGTATGGCAAAATAATTTCCTTCTTTAAAAAATTTTAAAGATGTGAAGTACAATTCAGGATTTGGCTTACAAGTGATCATCATAGAGGTAAAGTTTGAGCCTCCCTTTGATTCCCACTTCACCTGGTTTGAGATCAGATACCTTTATTGATATTGTGTCCCTTTCCCCCTACCCTGGCAATATATCACTACTGCCAATGGAAAACAATTTCTTAAAATGATTTGAATTAGTGGCACTTTATGAAACTAAAATCTTATTTATCATTTAGTTAATATTTTATTTCTATCACTTTTTTTAGTATGAAA
>NW_007268633.1:0-402 GCF_000164805.1 Carlito syrichta | reverse complement strand
TACAAATTGGGAGAAATTATCCGTAAACCATATATCTGATAAGCAGTTCATGTCCAAAATATATAAGAAATTCAAGCAACCCAATAGCAAGAAAACAGCCAGTTTAAAAATCAGGCAAAAATACTTGAATAAACATTTCTCAAAGGAAGAGACATACAAACGGCCAACAGATCTATTAAAATGTCTTTAATATCACTCATCCTCAAGGAAATACAAATTAAAACCACAATGAGTTATACTCTCATACATGTTAGGATGACTGTTATCAAAAAGATGGAAGATAGTGCTGTGAGGGTTGGAGAAAGGGAACCCTTGCACACTGTGGGTGGGAATGTTAATTAGTACAGCCATTTTGGATTACTGTAGAAGTTTCTTCAAAAAACGATAAATAGCCCTATTGTG
>NW_007268632.1:0-1024 GCF_000164805.1 Carlito syrichta | reverse complement strand
GCAGCAAATTAAGGTGATAAAGCTAAAGAAGAGACCCACGTACAAGTATGTACAATAGACATGATTTTCAAAGAATGAGAAAAGATTAGATAAGTTCAACAAGTCATGTGGAAACAATTGGTTTGCCACAGGAAAAAATACAAAAAATTAGATTTCCCCTTTACACCATATGTAACAAAGTGCAAATGGATTAATGTCTAAAAAAAAATGTCTCTCTGAGAATATCTTTTGACTCAGTAGTAGGGAAAGATGGCATGTTACTCAAAGCACAGGTAATAAAAGATTGCTAAAGAGTACTGAGGCAAAATTACAGTGTTGTGTACAGCAAAAAGAAAACACGATGCAAACAAATTTAAAAGAGAAGAAAAAATCTGGTGAAATTACTTGCAACATGTGTGTCAAAGAATTTCTGACCAGATTATAGAGAGAACTCTGCATATTGATTTTTTTAAAAAGAAGACATACCAAATAGAAAAATGAGGAACATAAATACAGTGTGGAAAGGAGGAAAGACAGGTTGGTGACCACCTAAAAATGTTTAGAAGAGAAATGGAAATCAAAGCAATGAGATACTGTTTCTTGTAGAAATTTAGGTGGTGATGATGGAAGGTAATGGGAACTTAGGCACTGCTGGTGATGGTGTAAATTATAGCCACTTTGGATAGCAATTTGGATGTTTTTAACAAAATTTAAAATGTGTTTAAGTTATCACCCAGAAAGTTCACTTCTAAGTAATTATTCTAACACGGAGGTTGGGAAACTTTTTCTGTAAAGGCCAGATAGTACATATTTTAGCCTTTGTAGGTCATGTAGTCTCAGTTGTAACTCTTGTAGTGCAACACTGCATTTTGAATTTTATATAATTTTCACTTAAAAATGTTATTCTTCTTTTGGCTTAAGATTTTTCAACCTTTTAAAACATAAAAGCCATTCTTAGGCCACTGGACATACAGAAGCCGGTGACAGGAGATATTTAGCCTCATATATTTGAATGAAAAAAACTAGTTGTTGAATTATGCATAGG
>NW_007268631.1:0-790 GCF_000164805.1 Carlito syrichta | reverse complement strand
AGCAGGGCCTGGGATAAAGTTTAAGTATCTTTTTTATGCTTTGGAATCATGGGTTGTTACTCAACATCTAGTAAGCTTTGATGTGACATCTGATTAGAAAGAATGTAATTAGTGTACAGGATAGAGCATATATATTTTATTTTGTAAAAAAGTATAAAACTCAAATTTTCAATAATTCTCATGAATTTGCACTTAAAGAGGCTTGAAAGTAACTTCTCATGCTCCTTGATTTCTTGCCACAAAATCTTTGAAAAGCTTTCTTTTTAAAGAGGTGCTTTAAGTTTCAATTAGTTGCATGTTTTCCATAAACAAACTTATCTCAAGCTTTAGAGACTATTTTTTAAAAGCAGTATTAAGAGAGCAAGCAGTATATGAGTGCTTGTGATACTGACAAAAGCTAGGGATTAGAAATATTCATTAAGGATGCTTTAAACACTGCAATTCCAGTACTCCAAGTGAAGAAAAATGACCTATTTTCTCTGCTTTCTTGGCATAGTTATATATCTTAGTACATATATCCTTGGCATATTTAGATCTATTGTAGATGTATAGAAAATAATTGTAACAGATAATTTGCTCCTCAAACAAGTGGAAATGATGAAAATAAAGACTGACATCTAATTTTAAAATGCTTTCACTTATAAATGTGACATCTGAGTATATTGTGAACAGGCATACTATGATCAATAAATTATTTATAAGTAACTCCTCAGAGCAATTTAATGACAATTTAGTTAAACAAATTGGGTAAATCTGAAACTTAACACTGGCAGGAATTAGCATCATTTGC
>NW_007268630.1:0-871 GCF_000164805.1 Carlito syrichta | reverse complement strand
CAGCAGGTCGAGTTTGCGGTGACTGGGAGTGGGCTGGGTGACCAGAGTGAGACTCCAAACTCAAAAAATAATAATTAACAAATAAATAAATTAAATTAAATAATTATTGTAAGACAGAAAATACTACTAACCAGTGAAAAATGTTTCTGTCACTCTAATAATAAAAAAAAATAAGCTAAGCCAGTCTTGGTAGCTCAGCCTGCCCACCCCAGCACTTTGGGAGGATGAGGCAAGTGGATTGTCTGAGCCCACAGGCTTGAGACCAGCCCAGACAACTTGGTGAGACCTCGTCTCTACAATAAATAAAAAAAAATAGCTGGACATGGAGGCACATGCCTGTAGTTCTGGCTACTTGGAAGGCTGAAGCAGAAAGATCACAGGAGTCCAGCAGGTTGAGGTTGCAGTGGCCAGGAGCATGCCCCTGCACTCCAGCCTGGGCGATGGAGTGAGACTTTGACTCAAAAACAAAAAAGAGTTAAAAAAAATAGGAGTCAAATGGCCCTTCACACAGTGAAGTCACAAACTTAGTTAAATTCAAATTCTGGCAAGGGTATAAAAGACTCTTATCTACATTGCCACAGGAAATGCAGACTGCCATAACGATTTTAAGAACTATTTTGGAAAAAAAAATTATCAACTAAATGTTGAGATTCCTGGAATAAAAAAGTCTTGTTTCTGAGATTTTATTTTCAAAAAATAATCCAGAGATGTAAAACACTGGACTTATGTCTTAAAATAGTTGTGTGTGTGTCTGTGTGTGTGTGTGTCACTTGGGTCAAAAAAAAGGATGAGGAAACACTGTTTTAGAGCCAGGGCCTGATACTGAAGATACCAAATATCATTTTAGTCATGGAGAAATTCCACTTAAAAG
>NW_007268629.1:0-912 GCF_000164805.1 Carlito syrichta | reverse complement strand
CCCAGCGCTTGCAAGGTAAAGGTGAGAGGATTGCTGAGCCCAGAGGTTTGAGAATGGCCTGGAAAATTTGGTGAGAACTCATCTCTAAAATAAATAAAAAATTAGCCGGGCATGGTGGAGTGTGCCTGTGGTTCCAGTTACTTGGAAGGCTGAGCCCAGCAGGTCGAGCGTGCAATGACCATGAGTGTGTCACTGCACTCTAGCCTGGGCAACAGAGTGAGACTCCAGTTCAAAAAAAGAAAAAAAGAAAAACATACAAAAACCTTGTCTTGTACGTTGTGGTAAAGATTAAATGAAATATATGTAAAATTCTAAATATACTAATTTAGCATATAAAACGATCTCAGTGATTATTTTCTGGTTACCTATTGATGCACAATAGTTACTCTAAACTTTGTGGCATAAAATAGCAAACATCATGTGATGCTAATGGTTCTGAGTATCAGGCCACAGACAGAGATAAGGCACAGAGAGGGAAGCTTCAGCAGCTGGAATCATCTAGAGTTGTCTTCATTCACTTGTCTGGCATCTAGGCTGGAATCACTCAAAGTATAAAATGGAGCACCAGTATGTATTCTCTCTTTGTGTCTTGGGCTTCCCACAGCATTACAAACAACTGTGTCCCAATAGCATGAACCCAAGAAAAACCATTCCAAGAATAAGCATTCCAAGATAGCCAGGTGCAAGACACATGTTTTAACTATCTTTAGAGACATCACAAGTCCACTGAGATTTCTGTGGGAGGGAAGATAGAACACACTTAGAGATGAAAAATGTTTTAAAGAATTTGTGGAGGCCATTTTATTAAAACGACCACCGTTCCTATTCATAGCATAAATTAGACATGCTGATCTCTGACAGTGCTTGCTATATCACTGCTAGGAAGTATTCTGCAACTCTGTGGTTACAAAA
>NW_007268628.1:0-800 GCF_000164805.1 Carlito syrichta | reverse complement strand
TCCCTGGGCCATGACTCGGGACAACCCGGGACTGGGATTAGGGAGTTTCACTCTGGGGCATACTGCTCCTCTTTCCTCCCTGGTCCCCCATCTTCCAGTGGGCGGGCAGTTACTGAATCTGCATTTAAACCTCAGATCAGAAACAAACCTACACTCTTCTCCATGTCATGCAATGAGCCCAGAGGCAGACATCGTAGATGTTTTCCTGGGCTCAGCCCACAGCAAACTTCTCTGCCCTTCCTGCCTCACATGAACCCATATGGGGGTTTCTTCCTATAGCAGATGCTTGTACCTGGGCCTGAAAAACCTCCTGCTGGGCAGAGTCCTCTACCCCTGACTCAAAGCTAGAGTTCTGTCTAAGTGACATTAATGTATGGGAGATAAGTGGCTTAGTTATCTCCTGAGCATTAGGTTGCAGCCAACCAAACGAGCAAAGGACACTTCTTTGGGAACACCCTAAGAACTTAGTTCACACTGACTGGAATGCAAAGGGTGACTAGCGGCCCTGACTTGCTGGGATGGAGGAGTTTGAGGGCTCAGAACTTTCAGTACCAAAATCTGAAAAATCCCCAACAAGCCAGAGTCTCCTGGTGCCCCTCATGACTGCTTTATCTCAGATGTGACCTAGTGTAAAGGGAGATGGAATGGGGCCTGGTTGTCCCACACCATAGCTCTTCACCTCACAGTTCATGGTGGTCTGCACAGACATTGTCAATACAGTCCATGCCAGAAACCAGTCCCAGGGAGGGGTCAACCTTCCCACAAAGCCATGTGCTGGCAGAGAGCTGGTAGACACACCG
>NW_007268627.1:0-806 GCF_000164805.1 Carlito syrichta | reverse complement strand
TGAGTGACAGAGTGAGACTCCAACTCAAAAAACAAAAACAAAAACAAAGGAATAAACTGTAACTTATTCCTGTTGTTGTCATTGTTTCCATGTATTCCTGTCAAATAAACAGCACTAAAAACATGCATTCTTGTATATAGCTCTTAAGAGAGATTTCCTAGAATTCCTGAGTCAGAGGATATGCCTGCTTTGATGAGTCTTAAACATGTTCTCAAACTGACTATCTGGAAAGATGAATCGATTTCTATATTCACCCTGTGCTACTTTTTTAGGTAACAAATGATATTGATATTTCATTTTTACAATTAGCATTTCTATTCATAGAGTGGCATGCTTTTTTTCATGTTTACTGGCCATTAGTAATTGAAAAAGTAATCTGTCTCTGACCTTTTAAATGAAGGTTGTATTAATTTCCTTACTGGCATTTGTAAGATTGTTTAACAGAATATACATGTCACCCTTTTGTCATGTGTTTCAACATGTTTCTGGTTGTCATTATCTTTTAAATTTTGCTTGTGTTTGTCATGTGAACAATTTCCATTGTATGCAACATGAATCTGTGACAATATGATTAAGACTGCTGCTTTTTAATTTGTGCTTAAAACTTTCTTACCCATTCCAATGAGTTATTGTCTACATTTTCTTTGGATATTACAGTTTTCATGTCATTTTCTAAGCTTACTTAGAGGTTATTAGGAAATGGAAAGAAGAAGGCAGATTTGAGAGACATTTAAAATTGACTGCTAGATGGTCTGGGAGGAAGGGAGAAATGTGAATGGGGAGGGGGTGGGGAGGAGAGAGAGAAG
>NW_007268626.1:0-790 GCF_000164805.1 Carlito syrichta | reverse complement strand
AGGAAAGTTACTCTGGTGTGTCTTCAGTTCTACCCTTGACGAGTCACGATGCATGACATTTTCCACCAAACCGTATCTGCTGTTCACCCTGCCTACTTAATAAATACATGCCCTGTCCCAGAATGTAATACGATAGCTGTAACTCTAGGGAAGGTTTGCCTGGGCTCCCCGCTTCAGAATCACTTCTTAGACTCCCAAAGGAATGCCACCATCTTGTTTACATTCCATTTCGGTCCTTGAAACAACACCACAAAGGGGCATCAATCCGCTTGTCATTCCTACTTGGTCCTGAGAGCAACACCACAAAAGGGCGTCAGCACGCCAGTCATTCCTACTCGGTTCTATTCCAACAGAAGCTGCACTGACACTGGGTCCTGTCCGGTGCCGAAGGCATCATTTACATGCTTCTGTATCATAATTTTTCTTTGGAGTAGGAGTCTCACTCTGTCATCCAGACTGCATTGTAGTGGCACGCTCCAGGTCACCGCAGCCTCCACCTGCTGGGCTCTGGCGATTCTTCCACCTCAGTCTTCCAAGTAGCTGGAATTACAGGCGTGAGCCACCACGGCCAGCTAATTTTTGATTTATTGTAGAGATGAAGTTTTACCAAGTGTCGGGGTGGGTCTCGAACCCGTGGGCTCAGGCGATCCACTCGCCTCGGCCTCCCAAAATGCTGGGATCACGGTCTCAGTCACCGAGCCCGTCCTACCAAAAAAAATTTCTTTTGCATATAATTTAAAAAACGGATCTGTCTTTATAATTTTATGTTATTAAACAGACCACTCAGTGA
>NW_007268625.1:0-826 GCF_000164805.1 Carlito syrichta | reverse complement strand
TGGGGAGAGGAGAACTTATTCAGTAAATGGTGTTGGGAAAACTAAACACATGCAGAAGATTGAAACAGGACCCCTTCCTATCGCCACACGCAAAAATTTACTCCAAATGGATCAAAGACGTAAACGTAAAACCTCAAACTTTAAGAATGCTATAAAATGCAGGAATCACTCTTATGGAATTTGGAACTGGCAACAGAATCCTGACCAAAAGCTGAAGTGCCCAGATCATAAGATAAGATAGACAAATGGGGCCTCATTAAACTGATAAGCTTCTGCAAAGCCAAAGAAACCATCAAGAGAGCAGGGAGACAGCCCACAGAATGGGAAAAAATATTTGTCAAATATATATCTGACAGAGGCCTAACATCTAGGATCTACAAGGAACTCAAATGCGCAGAAAGGAAAAAACAAACAGCCCCTTTAAAAAGTGGGCAAAACACACGAATAGACACATCTCAAAAGAAGATATGGGGGTGACCAACAGACACATGAAAAAGTGCTCAGCCTCACTCATCATTAGAGAAATACAAATCAAAACCACATTGAGATACCACCTAACCCCTGTAAGAATGTCCATCATTAATAAAACAAACAACAATAGATGCTGGTGAGAATGTGGAGAAAAAGCAACACTTCTACGCTGCTGGTGGGAATGCAGACTAATACAACCTCTTTGGAATACAGTGTGGCAATTTCTGAAGGAACTGAAAGTTGACCTTCCATATGACCCATAGTGGGAATATACCTGGAGGAACCCAAATCATTCTACAAAAAAGATACCTACACAGGTATGTTTGCTGCAGCTCTATTCACAATAGCAAAAAGA
>NW_007268624.1:0-643 GCF_000164805.1 Carlito syrichta | reverse complement strand
CTGCCTCTGAGTGGTCTCTTCTCGCTGTCCAGATTCTCTGGTGTGGGTCCTAACCCACCCTTGGTCAGTGCTGGCCACCGACATCTCACTATGACTGTTTCATAAGCACCAAACAAATCTATCACAAGCAACCCATAGGTAGAAGACATAATGTGGGTGAAAGCGTAGGGTCTGCTAATGCCTTGACTCCCTTCCTAAAAGTAGGAAATTTCCCACTTTATGAGTCTTCACATAAGGCAAAGCCCACCTCCCTATGTAGAGCTGACAAGGCCATATACTCATCCTTCCAGTCACCCTCCAGCATGACATGGGTGCTTAATTTAGATTCTTCCACTATGACATTCCCACCAAGGCCCCTATAACAGTTAGAGGCAATAAGAAGATGGGGCAGCAAAGGAGGAATTTTGGCAACAGGAGGCAGCAGCAACACTGAGTTTCCAAAGGCAACAGCAACAGCTATGCTGTCAGTGGTTGAGCCTAGACCTCAGCAACATGTGGTCACATTACTGTCACCAGATGGGTTTCTATCATGATTCTTAGCTATGCCTTTTATGTTACCTAGTCTTCTTTGTTCCTATGTAAGGAACCTTCCCATCAGTTCAGTAAACAACCTTCCCATCAGTTTGGTAAACTAACCAATATG
>NW_007268623.1:0-817 GCF_000164805.1 Carlito syrichta | reverse complement strand
GATTTTTAAAAAAGGATATATCCATATAGTATGCCTCGGGAATGCAAAACATTTTATTTGGAGGTAGGTCTTTCAGGGTTTGGTTGCAATAATTAAATATTTATTCACCAACTTACTCTCTGTTGTAAATTGGCCAAAGGAAACCTGACTGTGGACTCTGATTCTTCCTAGAGACTGCGTAGGTCTCAGGCTATTCAAAGAATTACCCAAACATGGATATCAGACCAAATCATAACATTTATATCAACAATATGAATGACAAAATTAAAAAAGAAGAATTGAAGAGCTCCCTCTATGCCCTGTTTACCCAGTTTGGCCATGTGGTGGATATTGTGGCTTTAAAGACCATGAAGATAAGGGGCAGGCCTTTGTCATATTTAAGGAACTGGGCTCATCCACAAATGCTTTGAGGCAGTTACAAGGATTTCCATTTTATGGTAAACCAATGCGAATTCAGTATGCAAAAACAGATTCTGATATAATATCTAAAATGCTGGGCACTTTTGATGACACAGAAAAGAAAAAAGCTAAAACTGTGGAACAGATTGCAACAACTGCAAACAAAAATCCTGGCCAGGGAATGCCAAATTCAGCTAATACCCAAGGAAATACAAAACCAAATCCCCAAGTTCCCTGATTACCCTCCAAACTATATTTTATTCCTTAATAACTTACTAGAAGGGACTAATGAGATGATGTTATCCATGCTGCTTAATCAGTTCCCTGGTTTCAAGGAAGTACATTAGGTACCTGGGAGGCATGACATTGCCTTTGCTGAATTTGAAAATGATGAAAAGGCTGGTACTGCCAGGGATGA
>NW_007268622.1:0-1006 GCF_000164805.1 Carlito syrichta | reverse complement strand
AATTTAGTTTCCAAGTATAGAAAATGGAGTTCTGAATGCAGTCTCATTATATGATGTCTCGTTTAACCATGCTTATAGAAATAGACATCTTTACATTTCTTATTGTTACTTTATAGCCTTCCCCACCTACCCCCTCCTCTAGAAGAAAAGAAGAAACTCATGCAAGTTAAACTGAGTTAATAATAATAGCCATAGGGACCAGATTTTGAGCATTTATTATATGTTCACCTACGCTATAAAGAGCTGAATCATTGTAATGTTATTTAACTTGCACAACTGCCCTGTGAGGTGAATACTATCTACATTCCAAGTTTGGGTTAATTTTTCTCATGTTACAAGCAGTCTGGAGGTAACCTGACCATGCCTGTGTGGCAGTTTTATGAAATCATTAATATCCCAGGATCTTTCCAACTTTCTCTTCACCATCCTGGGTATTTAGCTTTTACTATAATGGTCATGACATGGCTGATGCATCTCCAGGTACCATGTCTGTGATCCATCCAGGGAGAATGGGGCAAAAGCCTTGTCTCTTCTCTGGTGTTGATTTATTTAGGGAGGCAAGTCCTTCTCAGGGATTTCTGCTTCCATCTCATGGACTGGAAATATGAAACTTGGCCACCCTATATGCAATGGAATTAGAGGGTCTGAGTATCTCACTTTCCAGCTGCTATAGAAGCATTTTTGACTAAAATTGTATTTATTAGAATAAATCATGTCTTGATATGCCTGCGGTAGTCCTGGTTTACACTGGGAACACTCACATAATCATTCACAGGGTTCCTTTTAGCCTCCAATGCCTCAGGATGATAAATTATGTGGTTAAACTTTCTGTAATAGAGCTGGAAATGGAAGTGTTGAGCAAACCAAACTTTAGTATTTGTTGTACTCCAGCAACCAAAATCACTGAAAATCACTGTAAATCTCAATTTACAGTCTTTCATGAAAACACCAAGGAGTGTAAATTTATAACACTCCCAACTTCTTTCAAATTTTCCATGTCATTTCT
>NW_007268621.1:0-821 GCF_000164805.1 Carlito syrichta | reverse complement strand
TCAGTGTATACATGGTTACTCATTAATCAATGTGACCCATAGGGTGTGAGAATGTAGAGTCCAAATATAGAAAGTGCTTGCCACATCAGATGGGCTCCATGAGTGTTCACTCTTAGCTGTGTTGCTGTGTGGAGGCAGGAATGGTGACAGAGCTGGCATTGGAGATGTGGGCATCTGCTCGGTGTTTCTGCCCTGCTTCTCAGGTTTTGGCTCAAAAGTCAGGGAAGCCTTCCCTGATTAAAATCTATATTAAAATCTTAACTTTTTTCCCTTCTTTTTTTCTCTATGTAACAAATCATTATGTACTCACTCTGTGATTTACTTACTTGTGTATTAGCTATTTCTCTCTATCCATATGCATTTCACAAGGATAAGGACTATTTACTGTGTGTGGTGTTCAGTGGTAGACTCTTGATATCTGTAATAGTTTTAGGAACATATGAAGTTTTAGGTAAATGAACATACAGATGTTCATTTACTGTATGATGAATGAAAAAGTAGAACCTAGATGAACTTTCTAAGGACCTAGAAGTCCCCTGCTCAGCTCAACTGGAAATAAAGGAACAGGTGGCAGGCAACCTCATGAACTTGGGCAGCCATTGTGGTTAGACATGGTAATGACAATGGCCAGGTCAGTTGCACAATATAAAACATTTGTGGAAAAGCTCTATTCCAGTAAGATTAAACAGGAGAGTCATGGAAGTGGGAAGAGTTTTTTGAGTTTGAGATTGTTTTGTTTTGTTTACATTAGTGACTCTGTTCTAGCCTGTGCAAGGCTTCTGCAAGATACTTGAGGCAATCAAATCCAGTGCCTGGGAGGG
>NW_007268620.1:0-838 GCF_000164805.1 Carlito syrichta | reverse complement strand
TCAGCTAACAAAAATGGCCAACAAGATAAACAATTTTTAAGGAGTCTGAAGTGTGAGAGTTGGACTTTCAGTGTGTGAGTCATGGAAATGGTAAGGTATGGAGTTGAATAATTGTATCATCAATGTGATGCTTATTAGAGGCTCACAGGCCAGTCTAAAGCTCTTCCTTGCTTTGCATAAATAAGACATTAGACAGAACTCACATAATTAGCTGTATTGTAGCACATCGATGTCTCTTATCCCCTGCAGGATATATATGAACTATCTATTCTTAACATTCACCAAGGAGAAATGTTTAACATACATGAAACAGTCTTGAGAAATTAAAGGCATAGCAAAACAATATGACATGACATTGCCACATACTTATTAACAAACTGACATATTACTATTATATTCAGGAAGGAACTTAGCAGGGGTAAACTTTTTTTAATTCAGCAGGGGTAAACTTTTTGTTTTCAGATACTCAACTCAAATCAACATAATGAAAGTGTGGGTCACAGTGACATTTCTTTCGTTGTTTAACAATAAATCTATTGACCTAAAAAATCACCAGAGATGTAAGAAGTTGTAAATGTAGAAAAAACTTTTAAGTCTTAACACCAATTTTTTTGCAGTTTGTTAATAAGGACAGCAGTCTAACTTTCATGAATTGCAAACCTGGAAATTATAATATTAATAATATGTAAGGATCAGCTGTTCAGTTATTTGCATACACGTAGTGTTTTATTCTTCAGAATGATTCCAAACAATTTCAAAATAACTAGTGTTAGGGTATGGCATTACATTTTTCTATGGTCATGGCTCTTTGGTCTTGCATTGTTTAAGGTTTGGCAGG
>NW_007268619.1:0-671 GCF_000164805.1 Carlito syrichta | reverse complement strand
GGCTGGTGGTATCTTGGTATCCCACAAGCTAGTAAGGGACAGACCTGGGATTTGAGTATAAATATGATTAACTCCACACCCTGTGCTCTAACCACCTCACTGCACTGTCTTTCTTCTTACTATTAAGAGTAGATTCTGGGCACTGATTTGGATGCTCAGGGATCCCCTGAGCAAGAAAGTAACTGCTCCACCTACAATCACAGCAAATGAGCATTCCAGCTTGTGAACAACCCAGAGAGAGGAGAGCACAATAAACCGTTCTAGGACAGGAATCTCACACTCACTTGTGTTTACATTTCCCCCAAATACATGACTGTCCCAGACTACATTCCCCCAGCAAGTTAGTGGGAGAGGCCTGTTGACCAGATTTTTTTTCCTTTGTTTTTGATCTGCGTACAGATAACTGTGTATTTGGGCACAGGTAAAACATGTTTCTTGATATGGGTTGGGGTCAAAGAAGTTTGACAAGCCACTGGTCTATCCCAAGAATTTAACAAGGAGCTCTCGCTTAAGTAACTTTTACAACAGACTTGACCTACTGTAGTTATGATTAAGAAATTATTACATTGGCTGAACACTGAGAGGTTTCACAACATCTGTTTAGAGTTTTGTAATGGTTTCCATAATGGGGAATTTCAAAATGTACAACTTTCTGTTGTTGAAACATCAAG
>NW_007268618.1:0-836 GCF_000164805.1 Carlito syrichta | reverse complement strand
GGGTGGCATTTTATGGATGAGTGTATATGTATACCACATAAACTTAAATATAGGATTATAGGATTCCTATTTACATATGTCTTTCAAAATGATTGCTTTTACTTATTATTTTCTCATAGACATCTTTCAATGTCAGTATAAATTTTTTTGTTTCTTACCTTGTTTTCTGTAATGACTGTGTATTATTCTATGGTATGTATGTATCACTTATTTAACCAATTGCCTCTTAGTGCCTCTTTTTTTATTGTTGTTATAATTTCATATATTGCTTCATTGAACATGCAGGATGGACTGTGGATTCTTTTGTAAGAAAAATGACTAAAAGTAGACTAGATTCAATAAGTTGGACTCCCAACCTTTTGTATTTTAGCAGTTCTACTAAGTTACTCTCTGAGGACGTGTGTATCATTTGATACAAGATAGTATATTGTGATGGTAAAACGCTGGAATTAGGAGGATGTGGGCTTGAATTCCAACTCTGTTTAGCTGGGAGTAGCCTGGTATAGAGAATTAATGTATCAGTGTCTCAGTTCTCTCATCTATAAATAAAAAATGTCTACCTAACTGAGCTATTGTGAAATTGAATGTCTTAACATACATCTGGTACTTAGAAAAGGGCCTAGCCTATTTTGATTCCAAAATGTTTTCTACCTTCATGTAAATATTCGCTGCTATAATTAACACCAACATTTTCCAAGGATTTGCAAGATTGAACAATGTGAGGCTTCGATCGATTGCTGTTTTAGAATGTGTTTTGCAGAGAATGTTGGCTTTGACTGCCTTTGACTACAGATAGCTCCATTGCCGTTTGCATATGGACTGGCGTTAAGCATTCG
>NW_007268617.1:0-883 GCF_000164805.1 Carlito syrichta | reverse complement strand
CCCGTCTTCTGGCAGCCGTCAGTCGGGTCGTTCCTCTCTCCGAGATCTCTGAGCGGCACTCGCTCCCTGGGTGGAAGGGATTCTGGGTTCTCCTCGGTCAGGGAGTTCCAGAGGGCAGCGAGCTTCTGAGCTGTGATGAAAATCGGTCCCAGGTGGACGACCTATTCCTTTCGAACAGCTATGTCTGTGGCCCCGTTTCCTTCAGAGGGGTAGGAAAAAGGCCCACCAGAAACAATTTCAAAGTTCCTTCAACGATCGATTGACTCAGATCCCGAGGGATACCAAATACCTAGTCCGGTTTACTTGTGTCTCTGAAAGATTCCTAGCGATCATGATGCCAAACCACGGATCGAAAGCCTGAACTGTCTCAGTCTGACATCCGATGGAGTTTTCTTTGGATCTGCCGTGGGGCGGGGCAGGCTGCCACTCGGCCTACGGTAGAACGTGACTTTAAAAATGTCCGAACGCCTCCTGAGACCTAGCCATGGGAAATTCATCTACGTCTATCCCGTCCAGGCGACAGAGCGAGACTCCACCTCAGGAAAAAAAAAAAGGACGAACAAAAGACTCTAAGACAAACGTACCGATTTCTTATGAAACGCTTTCTTCAGGTTCCATTTCTGTGAAAGACAACTCATAGTAGGATCCGTTTACTCATTTAGACCGAATAAGTCTTATGTGTACACAAAGCGTCACGAGATCGTTTGCCACACAGGCCCCTTTAAAATTAGCTCTGCTGGAACTTTTTCCTATAAGATGAATTGAAACTCGAATCTTCATTCTCTAGCAGTCTGCTTTGAAATATCATTTCTGTCAGAGCCCTGGCAAGATAACCAGCGTTACAAAAGAAAACAAATCCTTATGGAACCTATCCAAATACCGA
>NW_007268616.1:0-565 GCF_000164805.1 Carlito syrichta | reverse complement strand
TGAGCCCTGGGCTCCGCTCGGGTAGTGGACCGCAGTCCCGCGCCCCCCCCACCCACACCCCGCCATGAAATTTTTCTGAAACTTTCGTCCAGAGAGGAGCAAGAGGCCAGGCGTTGTGTCCCTCGAGGCCCTAGCCTTAAAGAATCCCTGGCGCGGCCACCACCCTGACTGACACACGTGGTGTGCTCGTTAAGAATAGCCTCTGGCCGGGTTCGGTGGCTCAGCCTGTCATCCCGAGCCTTTGGGAGGCTGAGGTGGGTGGATGGCCTGAGCCCGCGGGCTCGAGACCCGCCTGGGTGGGCGAGACCTCACCTCTACAATAAAATCGAAAAATTAGCCGGGCGTGGGAGCGCGCGCCCGTAGTTCCGGCTGCTCGGAAGCCCCCAGGACCTCGTCCGACATGCAGACTCAAAGGCCACCGGAAGAGCCAGTGCGGCCTCTCCCGAAGGTGATGGTGGCCGCTGATCAGAGGGACCCACGCGTACCCATTTGTACTCACTTTGTGCCCGTGTCACGGTAAGCTTTGTGATTCGTATAGCTTTTGCATGATGCGTGACGTCCTAGG
>NW_007268615.1:0-756 GCF_000164805.1 Carlito syrichta | reverse complement strand
TGCCCGGCGCGGCGGGAGAGGAGCTGGTTGCCTCGGGGCTCGGCCGAGAGGTCCCAGCCACTTCGTGGTGGTGCTCGGATTTGCATACTGTGCCCGGGAGCGGGGAAGTGACCGTTGCTCCCTGCCCCAGGTTGGGTGCTCGGTGTGGCCGCCGCGCAGGGCGGAGAGATCTGGCGACTTGACGTGCAGCCCGGGAGAGCGAAGCAGCCTCGGTCCGACCTTCTCCTGCAGGGAGGGACGGAACGATCGCCAGAGCATCCCGAGGAGCCTAGGCTCGTAGGCAGAGATGCCACCCCTGGCGTCTGCCTTCCGCCTGGTTCCCTGAGGTGTGGGAAGTGGCGTGCCCCTGAGAGCAGAGGGGGTGCGCTCTGACCCCTTCCGACATCTGGGGCTGTCTAGAGAGGATGAGATGTGCCGTGTTGATGCTCAGGGTCTCCTTGAGCTCTTCTTTTGAGTTGTCTCACTCTCTCATCCTGGCTGGAGGGCACGCCCAGGCCGGGGAGCAGTGGCACGCTCCCGGCCACCGCAGCCTTGACCTGCTGGGCTCAGGCGATCCTTCCAACTCAGCCTTCCAAGTAGCTGGAACTTCCTTGAGTTTTTTTCCTTTTTTTTTTTTTTTTGAGTTGGAGTCTCACTGTGTCACCCAGACTGGAGTGCAGTGGCCGCTCCCGGCCACGGCAGCCTCGACCTGCTGGGCTCCGGCGATCCTTCCGTCTCAGCTTTCCAAGTAGCTGGAACTACAGGCGCGCGCTAGAA
>NW_007268614.1:0-883 GCF_000164805.1 Carlito syrichta | reverse complement strand
CCACCCGGGCAACTTCGCCGAGACCTCATCTCTACAGTAAATCAAAATAGCTGGGTATGGTGGTGTGTGCTGTAGTTCCAACTACTTGGAAGGATGAGGCTGAAAGGATCACCTGAACCCAGCAGGTCGAGGCTGCAATGGCTGCGAGGATCCCACTGCACTCCAGTCTGGGCAGCAGAGTGAGACTCCAGCTCAAAAAAATAAAATAAAAAATAAAATGAAATAAAATATTAGTTACTTTATCAAAAGACATATTCATAGCATGACCTAGAGATCTCAGAAACATGAGAAGTAGTTACACTTCATCCATGAATTTATTAGCTTAATTCTAGCATTTTCTCTGATGTATATCATTGCTTTCTTTCTAAAGTTAATTCAATGCAGTGAACCCTTTATTCAAAAATAAGAAAGAAGGCCTCAATCTGCTTAAAAGTGAATTCATTATTTTCTGATTTTCTGACTATTACTCCTTTTTATTCAGGTATATCACCAAACATTTTTTTTTTTTTAGTTGGAGTCTCACTCTGTTGCCCAGTCTGGAGTGTAATGGGATGCTCGTGGCCATTGTAGCCTCTACCTGCTGGGCTTAGGAAATCCTTCTGCCTCAGCCTTCCAAGTAGCTTCAACTGCCAATGCATGCCACCACACCCTGCTAATTTTTTGATTTATTGTAGAGATAAGGTCTGGTTTTGAACCCCCAGGCTCAGGCAGTCCTCTCACCTCAGCATCCCAAAATGCTGGGATTATAGGTTGAGTCTCTGCACCAGGCTTTTAATAGTAGCTGTATGACAAATGTGTGAGAAAACAAAGATGGATTAGACATTGTGCCTGCCCTCAAGGGGGGGAAATAAGTGAATGAGGGGATTGAGTGTGGATTGTGCTG
>NW_007268613.1:0-706 GCF_000164805.1 Carlito syrichta | reverse complement strand
GGGCTGAGGCAATCCACTCACTTCAGCCTCCCAAGGCACGAGATTACAGGGTGAGCCACCAAGCCCGGCTCAATAACTCTCTTTTAAAGAAACAGTAAAGTAAAATAAGGAAAACACCACTTTTTCTATGTAGAAATCATTCCCTTATTAAATTATTTATATAGATCTTCTTAGTGAAGAACTTTGGAAAGTTATCATGGAAAAAGTATATTCTTTTAGAAGAGTCCCTGAAAGAACTTGAATATCGAATAAAATCAACTTTATGAAAGAGCACTTTACTGTTTTTGCAAGGGAAAAGATTCCAGGTTCCCTGGGGACGGCTGCCATATGTAAAATGAAATTAACATTTGTAGTTTTCTCTGTCTAAATTATATGTAGCTGATCAGAGCTTGATCTACTGATGATTTAGAAGATGGCACTTACAATATATTGGTGACCTTGGGTGACAGTCTTGGGAATGCACCAGTTCTGGGATAATGTAAGATAACTTGCAAGGGGTGGGATGGGGTAGGGGTCCCTTGGAGTCTTGGTGGTGAAGGGAAAGAAGAAAGCATCTGAAGAAACAATATAGTATATAAAAAAAACCAATTCTGTCCCCCCACCACAAAATGTATCATTTATTGAAGAAAATACACTTCCATAGAGCTACAAAAGAGGGTACTCTGAACTGAGAAACAGTAAGCCAACTTCTCTCCCTTCTCCTTCC
>NW_007268612.1:0-915 GCF_000164805.1 Carlito syrichta | reverse complement strand
ACTGTTACAACTCTGATAAGGAGGGTCAGAGCCACAGTGGGGTTCATATGGGACCACAACCCCACCTGCCCTCACAGAGCCCCCTGTGGTGTGCCCAACACGGTCCAGCTATTCTGGCTGGCTTTCTAACATACATGAGCTCAGAATTGGTAGCTATTTCCAAGATCCAGCATGCAGAGACCAAGCTCTCCTGTGAACCCCAGCCTGTTTAGCTGGGAATGTACCACCTTAAGAGAAAGCAAACAGATATCACACTCCTTTTTCATGCATGTTCCTGATTGATCATCAGCCAGTCTAGAAAGAAGCCACCACTGTGTTTATGGGAGTATTAAGGAAAAATGGCATTATTCTTACCAGTAGAAGAACCTAATGCATATCTTTCCATTCAAGTAGTATTCAGGCCATCTGGTCCAGGAAGTCATTTGAAAGGACCCAGAGCATCCCACCAGGACAGAGGCCATTACTCCAACAGGTTTGATATTTTAAGCACTTCTGAACCCCAAAATTCAAAAGGGTAGACTGAAAACTAGGAAGCAAATGTTGAATAGTAGACAGGAGAAAAACTGCTGGGGTGTGGGGAGGGGACACAACATCAATAAGGGTACCTGATCTCAAACCATGCAAAGTGTGGACCAAAGGAAGACCCAAACTCTCCCTGCACAATGTCCATTTGTATACTAATCCTGAATTGTACCACACATCTTTAAAATAAGATTAAGCATTTTTTAAAAAGCTTGAAGATACAGAGTAGCTTGAAGTCTTCATGGAAGGATTGGTACACTGCATTGGATGCCCAGAGAGGATGACTTCAAAACTCAAGGGCAGAAGAAGGAGGCTCCCTGAGGGAGTGAAAGAGACTCAGCCTCACAAAGTAACTCCTAGGGAAAAAAAATCACAGCACAAACAACATTTCAT
>NW_007268611.1:0-826 GCF_000164805.1 Carlito syrichta | reverse complement strand
GAGGCACTGCAACCTCGCGATGGCGAGAGACCCGGAGCCCCTCCCCCCACAATAAAGAGATTGACAGCAGGTACCATTCATTGTGCAGAGTAGGTGTCGGATACATTTCAACAACTCCAACGTAACATTAACACATGAGAAAACGCAAACATGGTCAGAAAGGAAACATGCCAGGAATCTACACATACCGCTGCAGGGAAAAAGACACAAATCGGGAGAATTCATTTGAAGCACTAGTATACAGTTGCTAGCTATACTCAATGAAACATATCGAATGAGTCAAGTGGGATATATTTCAAAAATAAGTTAATTAAAAATCAGCAATAGGATATTTTATCTAAGCACATTTCAATAAAATAAGGGTATGTGTTTTTATTTGGGTGTGGAAAAAAGTGATTAAGGCTATAGAAACAAGAATTTCTTTCTAATGACTGGCCATGGATTCAGGGATCTGGGATAAACGTTTTCTTCTTCATTTGTAATTTGAAAGATGTAGGGTACAATTCAGGGTGAAATATATTCATATTCATTTTACAGGAACCCTTGTTGGTCAGGCCTGTCCCCGAACTTCCCCGCTCTTCCGGCGGAATGCGACTACTGCAAATCCTGCCCCTCCCCCTCCCCTCCGATTTGCCAACTCTGAAAATCTTTCTTTTTTATTAAGATGGTCGTTCAAGGTCCACTTATGAGTGAGTACATGTGATACTCAGTTTTTGCTTCTGTGAAAGGTCACCCAGTAGGATAGACACTAACTCCATCCAGGTTTCCGTGAACATCGTGTTTTTGTTCTCGTTTTGACTGCATAATATTGCATCGTCCTAGGTAC
>NW_007268610.1:0-843 GCF_000164805.1 Carlito syrichta | reverse complement strand
TAGAGATTAGGGACCAAATTCTCTGTTGCACAAAGAGCTCTAACTGTCCTCTTTAAGCATATATCTCCTTAGGAATCTTGGAGTAAGTGGTTTGCTGCTTGAAGTGTAAGTGTAAAGCAATGATATTTTATTTGTAAAACAAGGGAAGGGAAGCAGTAACCTGTGTTCCTCCTTTAGAGTGTCTCTTTGACAATAATTTGTGTACCTTTTGCTTATATAGTGCAAGGTTAGCAGCCTTCTGGTGGTTGGAACTGTAATCGCATACTTCTAAAATTAACTCAAGTTTCTCACACAAGGCATACCAGAGACAAGATGCATCAATATGTCTCTCAATGAGACAAAGGAAATTTTAATTGTTCTTTTGTTTTTACTTTACTGTATAAACTTGTGGAGATTCTGTCTAGTCTTTGTAGTACAATTCACTGACAGCCTTACATTCTAGATAAGCTTATTCAATAATAAAACTTCTTTCTTTTCTAGATTTTGTGGAATGAACTCCTGCTAGTAGGATCTTTGTTTCCCCAACAGAAGTAAAGATTTGGCTACCCTTAGGTCTCTTGTGTTATTACCTTAATACCATTTGAATGACTACCATTCCCTAATACCACCTGAATCTTGCCAAGGCTTCTAAAAGTTACTGTGAACATATATTACTTTCTTCATCTTTAAGCAGATAATTACTGAGTTGATTAATTTTTCTGTATAATTTTTTTATCTATAAAAACTGACAATACATTAAAAAGGTATGTTTAAGGTCTGACTTAAATGTAGATTACATGGTAGTAGAGAATGGAGGTAATCTTAGTGCAAAGATAAATTATGTGACTGTACATCTGAAGTTAT
>NW_007268608.1:0-881 GCF_000164805.1 Carlito syrichta | reverse complement strand
TAGCATTTCCAGGCACACATGAGTTTCATAAACAAAAAAAAATACCTAAAGTTTACCTAATTGAGTAGCTGGTACTACTCAGACACATCTGAATCCTTAACTAATTTCATTGTGTTAATTTAAATTAAACTAGATTTCTCTATGTTCAGAGAATAAGATTTCGACTGGAAATTGAATGAGTCTGGAGAGAATACCCAATTGCTTCTTGAGAAGCAAGGGCTATTAATGTGATTCCTTTCTGTAAGGTGGAAGTTCTTCGGTCACTGTATGCAGATACAAACTGTGCAATTTTGAATCAGTTTATGTACATAAGAAGGAGCTGTAGACAGGGTACTGGTATGAAACAGAACTTGGAGGAAATATGCCAGATATTGTAATAAAAATCACAATGCGTAGCCAAAGTCTGTCCAAGACAGACAGGACAGTATTATGTGTAATTAAAAGTGGGATTTGGAATAGAGTTAGGGTTTAATTTTTGTATCTGCTCCTCAATTCCCTATGTGTGTGTGTCTGTGTGTGATTTTCTATTCAGAATTAAGCACAATGGGGAACCGTAAAAATTCAAAACTCCAATAGGTTAGAATGTTCTCAGGACTTTAGAGGAGAGACATGTGGCAAACTTGAGAGAAATACAAATAACACCTCTGAAAAGGCAGTCTTCACTTCCAGATTCAGCAGCCCTGGACTGGGGTTGCTCTCTGATGACAAATTTCTCTGCAGGAGCTGAGTAAAGTGAAGAATGCCTGAAGTGTTTGATTCACTTCTGCTTCTGTGACAGAGGTAAATTTCTCATTCTCACCCAATTTTGTGTTAGATACTGGAGCATACAGAAGTACTAAAACAAGTTATCTATTATTTTCATTAGCATTTATTGATCACTT
>NW_007268607.1:0-836 GCF_000164805.1 Carlito syrichta | reverse complement strand
AGCCAACAAGTCTGGCTATTTCACATTTCAAACAAATTTTGTAAGCCTCAAGGGACACTTGAAAATAAGGCTCTACTCCAAAGGCAAGTCATGCCATATAATCTGAAAATCTGAAACTAAAGTTATTTACTTATTTATATACCCAAACAATATGCTATTATAACTGGGTCACATGAGGTTACTAATTTGAGATAACTCTAAAGTTGGAAATCTATAACTATGAAATGGACTTTTTTATTTTTCAGTTTGTTTCAAAGCTTTCTCGTCAGTTAATAGGGTAAAGGGGCTCTCCTTTTTAAAAGTTTTTATCATTTCATGTGTAGTTGGACGTTGAAAAAAAGAATGGAGCCAGATGACTATTGAATGTCAAAACATATTTGTGTTTATGCCCTTTGGGCAGACTTAGAGATCATCAGTGATTGAGTTACTTCAATCTTTTGTTCTTTTGCCTAATCTAGGACTCATATTAACATGAGTTAAGTAAAGGTATTAAAATATTTTTGCATATTTTTAAAAGAATCATGTCAGATCTGGCTATGTATATCTATTAAGGCCTTTGCACTCTATCCAGAGTTTTATTTCAAATAAAATGCAAAAAGGTATTTTAGATGAACACATGCATCTCTTTGTAAAACATTAAGCCAATTAAAATATTACAGCCACTCTTATGCTCTAGTAATATAATAGATCGATACAAAGTCTCTTACAGAATTAACCAGTCTATTTTTAGAACAGTGATTAAGTCATGAAACTGCAACAAGATTCCTAGGCATGTGTGAATTTGAACTAGTTACTAAATATCTCTCTATGCTTTGGTTTCTCATCTATAAAATGAG
>NW_007268606.1:0-757 GCF_000164805.1 Carlito syrichta | reverse complement strand
TGCAGCTCCCAAAAATCACATCTAACACAAACATATTCAAGTGGGGAAGAAAAGCCAGCAGAAGGAAAAGGATTTCCCCTATATCTGATAGGGCACTTCCTCCCAGAAATCCCTCAGCAGACCTTGGCCCCAGGCCTGGACACATCCCTGTCTGTGGCAGTCCTTAGCTGCACCTGTAGTCCCTTCTGGAAATGTGGGAAGTGATTTTTTCCTCACTCATTTGAGGCTGGGTGTGATCATGCAATATTTGAAGCAGTAAGATGTGAGCACAGGAGCACATGTCAAATCCAAGAGCAGCCTTTAAGGCTGGTGTCCCACCAGCAACTTCCTTTGCTCTGCACTGACTACCCAGATGCTTGAGTTCAGTGAAGACCTCTCATCAGCCTGGGACCTCTGACTGGGAGAGTGAAGAGAAAAAGTGCTCACTCTCACTAATTATCAGAGAAATGTAAATTAAAACCACATTGAGGTACCACTTAACCCCAGTAAGAATGGTCATCATTAATAAAACAAACAACAATAAGTGCTGCCTAGGATGAGGAAAAAAAGGAATGCTTCTACGCTACTGGTGGGAATGCAAACTAGCAAAATTTCTTTGGAAGACAATGTGACAATTTCTAAAAGAAATAGAAATTGACTTTCCACATGACCCAGCAATCTCCCTACTGAGAGTATACGTGGAGGAACTCAAACCATTTTACCAAAAAGATACCTGCACAACTTGTTTGTTGCAGCTCTATCCACAGTACCAAAAATA
>NW_007268605.1:0-693 GCF_000164805.1 Carlito syrichta | reverse complement strand
GCATCGCATTGATCCTGAAAGCCTCGTGAGAAGGCATGGAGAGCAACGGAGTCCACCGTGCACGCCACGATGGTGGAGAAAGGAAGAGAGGGCCCCAAATGAAACGGTTTATAATAGCCACATTCCAAAGGAAGCAGAAGCCGGGTGCGGTGGCTCACGCCCGTCATCCCAGCACTTTGGGAGGCTGAGGAGGGAGCATGGCTTCGAGCCAGGAGTTTGAGACCAGCCTGGCCGGCATCGTGAGGCCCTGTCCCCGTGTCACGGTCTGAGTAACGCTCGGCTGCTCCTCCCGATGCCAGTAACTCAGAGGGGCGGGGAACCGGCAGAGAGAAGTTTATCTCTGAGTTCGAATCCAGGGTGCAGAGCCAGACTCGAGGTCTTTCAAAACGGTCCCGCTCCCCTTCTAGACTTTTACAGTTCGCTTTTACGGTCCAGAGTCGCCGGGACCTCCACGTCAGCCACATGACCGGCAGAGCAGGGACGAGCGCTTGAACTTCAGCCACGTTTATCGACAGCGAGTGATTTTTTTGGTCCAGACTTCCCGGTGCCAGGTATCAGGCGTATCTCACAGCTTTGACCAGTAGGGCCCGGCAGAAGCCTTCATCAAGCTCGCCACAGGGTAAAGGGCCTAGGACGTCACGCAATATGCAAAAGCCATACGTTCACAAAGTTTACGATGACATGGGCACAAAA
>NW_007268604.1:0-897 GCF_000164805.1 Carlito syrichta | reverse complement strand
GAGCTATCTCCAGTCTATCCCAGGAAAGACCTTTATTTCCCAGTTGCTTGTCCTGCACATGCGTGACCAGCACTTCCTGCTTTTCTGTACCTTGCTGTTCCCTTTACCTGAAAGTCATGTTTCCCTTCCCAGTCTGATGAGTTATGACCCTTTGCCCTCCATCAGTCACAAGGACTTTCTCCTCCAGCGCCCCCTGAACTTCCAGGCTGGAATCACACCCTCTTGCAGGCAGCCCAGGAAGATATGATGTATTTCCCTGCAATTTGATTTTTCCCCCCAATCCACATCTTGCCTGTTTTTCCCTGCCATCCAGGATCGCAGAGCATGAATGTGCTAAAGTTTATTTAATTATATCTCTCCTAAAGAGCATTTAAATGGTTTCTAATTAGTCATTACTGCATATTGTGTCACTGGAGCTGTCCTAGCACATGTGTATTGTGTTCCTGTGTAAGAGTTTCTCGGGATCCACCACCTTACAATATGCAGTTGCCAGGTAAGACTTCTGGTTGGGGACAGTGCCTGTGTCCCCAATGTGAGCAAATGTGAACCTGAAAGAGCCAATCTTTCAAGATGGAGTCTGAGTTACTGCCTAGGCTCAATTAATTATCCAATTAAATACTTTTCTGAGTTGCAGTCTCACTCTGTCACCCAGACTGGAGTGCAGTGTCATGCTCATAGCCATCACAGACTCAATCTGCTGGGCTCAGGTGATCAATTTAAAACAGAGCCAACATAATATTAAAAAGTATAAAAGCAACAGGTGCTGGCAAGGCTGCAGAGAAAAGATAATGCATCTACACTGTTTGGGGGAATTAAGCTGGTTCAACCTTTTTATAAAGCAATGTAGTGTTTTCTCAAAGCACTAAAAATGGAGCGACAGCAAGCTCACTTTCAGAG
>NW_007268603.1:0-828 GCF_000164805.1 Carlito syrichta | reverse complement strand
AGATTTGGACTGAGAATTTAATTCAATAAATACTGAGTAGATATTATGTTCTATAGCAACAGAATAATCAGATGAGGTCCTGTCTGCAGATCTCTTCTTGAGAGGAGACCAACCCATTCACCTGGCTGTAGGTAAGAAAGAAAAGGCAACTAAGATATAATTAGTAGTTAAGATGCTGGGCACTGTTCAGTTCAGTTGCACAAAAACAGCATGAGACATACATTAATTGCTTCCATGATACAGATGATAAAACCAAGGGCTTAAGGGGTAAAGTCTTTGCCCAAGGTCACCCTGAAGGTAACTAGTGAACTCCTGATAATACCCCCTTTGAAAAGACTCCTCAAGAAATGAGGAATGTAGAGAGAGAAAGAAGAAATGCCAGAAGAAGGGAGAACTCAGGACAAGAAACTCTGACTCCACCACCTTAATCTTGTCAATTGCCATCCCCCACTCTGCAGAAAATGACTATATTGGATATTAAGAAACAAGAAATCTAGTCCTAGCTCCACTACAGACTAGTTGTGTGGTGTTGGACAATACCAACAATGGATTCAAGCAAGACATTTGAAATTGTGTAACAACTGAAATTCACTCATGTGAATCTCCAAGTTGGAGTTTCAAGTGATTTATCTGAAGATAGGTGATGATGATAGATGATATAAGATAGACAGATAGACACACAAATATATAAATGTTTATGTATCATATATTTACCCTAAATATTAAACTCTTAACCACTGAAATTTTTTTTTTTGAGTTGGTGTCTCACTCCATCATCCAGGCTGGAGGGCAGTGGCATGCTCACAGCAACACCAGCATTGACCTGGA
>NW_007268602.1:0-649 GCF_000164805.1 Carlito syrichta | reverse complement strand
TTTATAATTTTTTTCTTTAATGTATTTTGAAGTTAGGTTATGGGTGTGCAAACATTTGTGACTTTTATGTCTTGCTGGTGAATCAACCCTTTTGCAATTATGAAAGATATATCTTGATTTTCATAACATTCTTTATGTTGAAGTCTGTGATGGTACATGCTAATGCAGTCACACCAGCTTCTTCGTGTTAGTTTTTGCATGGTGTATCGCTTCCCCATTCTTCAAACCTATCTTACTCCTTGTACTTAATGTGTATGTCCTTTAAAGAGTCTATAGCTGGAATTATTTTTTAGGCATATATATCAATATGCAAAGATCATAGGTATACAGCTGAGTTTTGACCATTATTTATGCTTGTATAAACACAACAGCAATACAAATGTAGAATTTTCCATGAAATGCATCAATATTGATTCATGTGTCATTAGTTCATTCATTTTTATTGGTGAGGTATCTGTTTGTGTCGTGTAAATATACCACAGTTTTTGATTATTCTTTTTAGTATTGGCAAACATTTGAGTTGATTACAATTTGAGGCTTCCATGAGTAAATGGTATGAACATTTTATAAAAGTTTTGTGAACATAGGCTTTTAAATCTTTTTCTCAATGTAAAAAGTGGAATGTGTAAGTCATCGGATCAGTATATAT
>NW_007268601.1:0-825 GCF_000164805.1 Carlito syrichta | reverse complement strand
AATAGGTACAATATCATTATTGGACTTAGATAAGGGAATGTCTGGGGTGATAGTGGCCCTTTGTATTGGCAAGAGAGTTGACTCTGTGCAAAGATGTGCTTCTTGGGTTGCAAGGAGTTACAGTGATGCTATTTGGCTTCCACTGGAGTACAAGGGTCTCAGTTTAATACTAGTCAAACTGCATTATGGCTCTTCCCTCTTTTACTAAACAAAATCCAAAGTTTTTAGCTTTTATTGAGTTAATTGGCTATAAATGCTACATAACATGGAGTTAACCATGTAGGCAGGAAAGATGCTGTCAAATTCACCACACATCCCTTTTTCACCTTCAGGACCATGATAGTTACTTTAAGGGAACAATGGTTTAAATATCCATACACTTTCTGCACATTGAATTCTTTTCATTCCTTTTTTACATCTAATTTAGCTGTTTTCAAACTTCACTGTGCATAAGAATTACCCTACAGAATTTTGCACATAAAATAAATACACTACATTTCCATTGTTAAGATGACAAATATTCTGACTTTATAATCCAACTGTATAACAGAATGCCCCATGGTAGTTTGATTCTGGGAATGACCCTTCTCAGGAAAAGTATGCTAGAGTCTGCAAATGAGGGTAGCCTGCTTTACACAGGTCTTTCTCACAAAATTGCCAGCTTTCAGAGGAGAAGAGAGTGCAGGGCTGCATGTCTTAATCCAGCCAAATATGCAGATGTTCCCATCACTCATCTGCCAGCAAACTCAATCACATCACTCCATCTCCCTTCCAAAACCCTTATTTCTTGTTCAGTGTGTGCATGACAGGAATTACAAACACTCG
>NW_007268600.1:0-872 GCF_000164805.1 Carlito syrichta | reverse complement strand
GAGGGTCTTAGGGTAATCAATGTGTCCTGTGTCTGTGCGTCCTTGAGCTCAGCAACATGGTGCCGGCCGCTCAGCAAAGGGATTACTGACTGACTTCTGCGTCCACAGAAAAGACCAAACAAGTCACTTTGTAGAGCGAAGGCAGCGACCAGCATATTATTTTAGAAAAAGCTAGTTTTTAAAAAATGTATCTCAAAGGACGACAGTGTTTTCAAAGTCTAATTTAAACTTTTAAGTTCTTCACAGATGTTTGCTGGAATCATTGTCTAAAATAGAAATGGCACAATCTGCATTGTGCTTGGACTTCCTGGTTTCTTTGTTTCAGTTTTAAGAGTTGCTACAATTCCTTCTGCTTTGTGATACAGCTGAGGTCCCCATTGCCAAGGCAAGTGAGCACTGACTCTAATTGGTTGGTTCAGGTGAGCTCTGGTTGGTTGGTTCACATGAGCTCTGATTGGTTGGTCCAGGAGATCTTTGATTGGTATGTCCAGGTAATGATAATTGGTTGGTTTCTAAACCCACAGAAAAAAAAGTGCATTTGGGGGGAACTCAGAGTATTTTCAAACCCTAATCAGCAAATGACTTTTGGGTTCTGTTTAATGTTGAAATTGTATTTTATTTTATTTTATTTTTCGAGTTGGAGTCTCACTCTGGATTGCAGTGGCACCTCCAGGCCACCGCAGCCTCGACCTGCTGGGCTCCGGCAATCCTTCTACCTCAGCCTTCCAAGTAGCTGGAACTACAGGTGAGCGCTATCATGCCCAGCTAATTTTTTGATTTATTGTAGAGATGAGGTCTCGCCAAGTTGCCCAGCTGGGTCTCGAACCCGCGGGCTTAGGCAATCCATTCACCTCAGCCTCCCAAAGTGAGGG
>NW_007268599.1:0-574 GCF_000164805.1 Carlito syrichta | reverse complement strand
AGACTCCCAACTCAAAAATAAATAATTAAATAAATAAAAAATAAAAATAAAAATTTGGGTTCTGTTTCCAAACAAAGGGCATGCTGGATCCAGATATGAATAGGACAAAGTGGGCCTCCAAGAAGCACACAGCCGAGCAGACTGAGAGGTAGCCAGGGGACGTTTTATGCCCAGTACGTGGTGACTTGGGTGGGGGCAGGGAGAGGAGGGAGGTGGGTGGGGAAACAGGATCAAACTCTGGGATGCTGGAGGAAGAACAGGAAACACCAGATCAGTCATAGGAGGAGGGAGGGGAGGGCTTCACGTGCAAATTTGGTTTCTTCATTTTCTCTGCCCCCTCTGCCTCCACCCCTATTTATTTGGTCTATTTTACATTCTGGGATGAAAGTCCCTTTTTGGGGTCATCAGTTGATGGCCAGGAAGCCAAAGGGCAGGACCAGAATACGTGACTTCAGGTCCCCGTAGAAAGTCCCACATGGGCCCCGGGGACCAGTGACATGGCCTGATCTTCTCTCGTCTCGTCGATGCCCAGCTAGGGCGGAGGAAGCAGGGCTAGCCGGGTGGAAGAATGACT
>NW_007268598.1:0-790 GCF_000164805.1 Carlito syrichta | reverse complement strand
CAAAGGGAAGAGATTTTGGTAGTGTGTCTCCCATGTAATCCTTTTTTTTTTTTTTAGTCAGAGTCTTACTCTGTCACCCAGGCTGGAATGCAGTAGCATGCTCATGACTACCAGAGCCTCAGACAATCCATCTGCATCAGCCTTTCAAGTAGCTGGAACTACAGGCATGAGTCACCATTCCCAGCTAATTTTTTGATTTATTGTAGAGATGAGGTCTCACCATGTTGCTCAGGTTGGTTTTGAACCCTTGAGCTCAGGCAGTCCTCTTGCGTCTGCCTCCCAGAGTGCTGGAATTACAGGCACAAGCCACAATGCCCGGCCCCATGTAATCCTTAATAGATAGCTGCTTTCCCTGGAACACTGGGTCTCGAATATGAGTGTCTGCCCTGGTCATTCTCACCAGGTGAGGGAGGTCACATTGGAGAGCACCATGCTGAGATATTACTGGGGTTGCTCAATATGGCTTATTTCATGTTTGGACAGCTGCAGGTATAAGAAAGCTTTTTCTCTCAAGTCACAATCCTTTATTCCCATAGCTTCTACCTGTTGATTGTAGTTCTGCCTTCAGGCATGGTTTTACACATCTGAAGCCTGCCACTCCTGGAATGATGAAGTAATCATTCACTGTGGTTATAAGAACAGGAGTTGTAGGGATGTTATTGATTGCCTGTCCACCCAGCACTGTTGTCTTCCTTTCTTTCTACCAGAACTCAGATTCTTTCAGGATCCATCTTCTCCATGGATGCTTCAGCAGAAGCTTTTTCCATCCTCATTTATAGCATGGCCCTGA
>NW_007268597.1:0-555 GCF_000164805.1 Carlito syrichta | reverse complement strand
AAATACATCATCAGATGTCAAATCAAAAACCCACAGGATCATATCACTAGATGCAGAAAAAGCTTCTGATAAAATCCAGCACCCCTTCTTGATAAAAACCCTCGAACATCTAGGCATACGGGGAACATACCTCAAAATAGTAAAAGTCATGTACGAGAAACCCACAGCCAGCATACTCCTAAATGGACAAAAACTGGAACCATTTCCCCTGAAAACTGGAACAAGACAAGGATGCCCACTCTCTCTCCTCCTGTTCAATATAGTATTGGAAGTCCTGGCTAAAGCAATCAGAGAAGAGGAGGCAATCAGAGGTATTCAAATAGGAAAGGAGGAAGTCAAGTTATCTCTTTATGCAGATGATATGATGGTGTACCTTGAAAACCCAAGAGAATCTGTCAAAGGTCTCCTTACATTGATAAAAGCCTTTGGCAAAGTCTCAGGATACAACATTAACGTCCAAAAGACAATTGCATTTGTGGACCACAATAATAAACAAACAGAAGACCAAATGGAAACCACAGTTCCATTCACAATAGCCGCAAAAAAAATGAAATA
>NW_007268596.1:0-783 GCF_000164805.1 Carlito syrichta | reverse complement strand
TCACTTCTAGGAGTGAGAACGAGAAAATATATCATATGTAAGACTGAGATGAAGAATATTTGTATGACCTAGACAGGAAAAACATAAGGGACATTCATTTCAAGGGATCTGATTTAATGTTTAGGGAGATCAGCATGGCCCAACACAAGGGTGAATGTGCCATGGGAACTTCTCCCACCTTGCACCATCCTCTCCTCCTTCCCCAAACACTCACTTGCTGAACTCAAAGACTCTCAGAAGCATCTGTGTGATGTGCCTGAACACCGATGGGCCAAAATAAATGAATACCCTGACTCTATTGCTATGATGAAATTTTTCTCCTGATGCTGCTGTCTCCAAACTTTGCCCAAGATAAAACATGAAACAAAGATAAGTGGAAGCATCTATGTGTTTTCCTACTCATGACAGGAGAGCTGTTAAAAAAACTGGAGCAACCTTCAGGGTCCACTGCAGAGGCTGGGCTGGGGGGTGGGCAGGGACACTGCTCTGAGGGCCAGGTCACCACCAGGGATGAAATAAGAGGCTTTTGCTTTAGAAAGAGGCATTTTCTACCCCTACTTGCTCCTAGAATGTTCCTGGCCACATTGTTTCACGGCTGGAATTTCTTTTGCTGGATTTTTGTTTTTCAGATCTGACGCTGAACTTGCCTTTGCTTGTTTTCTTTTCTCCCTCTCAGGATCCCAAGTCCCAAGGTAAGAGAAGTACCTAGGGAGTGAATGCCAGTAAACAGGTCAGCACTGACAGAGTCTCTATGATCAAACACATAAAGCTGGATTAATGGTG
>NW_007268595.1:0-810 GCF_000164805.1 Carlito syrichta | reverse complement strand
TAAAGCTCTCATATGAGGGTAATTGGTACCACCCACTTTGGAAGCAATTTGAGAATATCTATGAGTGAATATGTGTATGCCTGAAACTCAGCAATTTACTCTTGGATATATACCCAACAGAAATATACGTATATGTTCATTCATACACACGTATAAGAATGTTCACAGTGGCAATATTGAAAAGAGTTGAAAACTAGAAATTACCCATCAATAGTAGAAATCAGACATATGAGTATACATATTTTATATTTCCATTTATATAAAATACTAAAACAATCAACATGTATGCAATGATATTGGATTCATGACCTTGGTTCCCTGTGGGAAGAAGTGTTATTGATGGGAGGTGGGCATAGTAGGGTTTTGGGGATGCTAGCAGGCTTCTTTTTCTTGATCTTCAGATTTGTTTTATAGGTATATTCAGTTTATACAAATTTGTTGAGCTACATGTACTTATATGCACTTCTATGTTCATGTGCACTTATCTATATGTATTTACAGCTAATAAGTGAGCTTTAGAAAGCAAACATCCAAAATAATTAAGATAATTTTGAAGAAAAACAAAATACCCTATCAGACATCAAGACTTATAAAGCAACAGTAAATAACACAATGTGGTAGTGATGGGCAGAATAGAGTTCCCAACAGACCAATACATATAGAGAATTTTCACAAGTCATGGAGACAACTACTAAAACTTTACAAACCAGCCAAAGAGATACCTATTAAATTAGTGGTGTTAAGAGAACTGGTTTTCTAATTTTTTTAAAGTTCCCTACTTACATCATATACAAAAATCAATTCCTGATG
>NW_007268594.1:0-832 GCF_000164805.1 Carlito syrichta | reverse complement strand
TCAACATTTTCTTGGAATATCAGGTATGCCTCGACAATACTCTGACTACCCTGACGCATATACTATATGAAAATACCATCTCCTCTATAGGCTCATTCATCTCTCTTACTGCAGTTATACTAATAGTCTTTATAATTTGAGAGGCCTTCGCTTCAAAACGAGAGGTACTAGCAGTTGAGTTACCTGCTACAAACCTTGAATGACTTCACGGCTGCCCCCCACCTTATCATACATTTGAAGAACCTACCTATGTAAAAGTGTAGCCAAATTACAAGAAAGGAAGGAATTGAACCCCCTAAAATTGGGTTCAAGCCAACTCCATAACCACTATGTCTTTCTTCATAACAAAATACTAGTAAAATTATTACATAACTTTGTCAAAGTTAAATTACAGGTTAAATCCCTGTGTGTTTTTATGGCACATCCTCTCCAACTAGGCTTTCAAGATGCCACCTCCCCTATTATAGAAGAATTACTTCATTTTCACGACCATACCTTAATAATCGTCTTCCTAATTAGCTCATTAGTACTTTATATTATTACCCTAATACTAACAACCAAATTAATTCACACAAGCACAATAGATGCCCAAGAAGTAGAGACAGTATGAGCCATTCTACCAGCTATTATCCTTATCTTAATTGCTCTTCCTTCCCTACATATTCTTTACATAATAGACGAGATTAATAGTCCATCTTTAACCGTCAAAACTATAGGACATCAATGATACTGAAGCTATGAATATACTGACTACGAAGACCTAAACTTTGATTCCCCACAACAGACCTCAAACCAGGAGAACTTTGACTACTAGAAGTTGATAACCGTGTAG
>NW_007268593.1:0-762 GCF_000164805.1 Carlito syrichta | reverse complement strand
TCCAAATCATACAGAATTAAATGATTATAAAGTCCTACCAGAAATATGCAAAATGTATATACACGATGGAATATAACACAGTCATGAAGAAAAAGCAAAATTATGGGCTTCACAGCAACCTGAATGGAATTTAGAGTTCATCATTTTCAGTGGTTTATCACAGAAACAAAGATCTGAGTACTACATGTACTCACTCATAAGTGGACCCTGAACATTTATCATAATACTATAAGAAAGGGATTGGCAGTAGTGGGACACTGCGGGGGAGGGAGGGGGACACATAACATCAACTAGGGTACCCAAACTTTACCTGCACTATGACCACATATGTACCTAACCATGAATTGTACCCCACATCTTTAAAATTAAAAATAAATATACAAAACGTATGGTAAAAATCACAAATGATAATTCAAGTTATAGCAGGGCTATGAATGGACTGTTCAATTTTATAAGGACACACTCTGATAAACTAAAACAGTGTGAAATTCTTACTCTTTGGTAACCAAAATACACTGAAGAGTTTAAGTTATTTCTTCCACAGATTTTGGTTAAAACCTCTTTTGAAGCAATTGGAAGCAGATGTTTGAGTCAATCAAGCAACTGTACAGTTATTTCCCACTGAATTGTATCACATACAATCTATGTGTAAGGATATGTTTCTTTGAGCTACCATCAAAACAGGACACCCTTTTTCAACCTCAGAATTTTTCATACAGAGGCTATACATGCACACACACACAGAGAAAGATATATATATAT
>NW_007268592.1:0-684 GCF_000164805.1 Carlito syrichta | reverse complement strand
ATGACATGGATACACAAGTGACATAAATTCACAAGGCTTACGATGACATCGAGACTCTATTATTCGAACTTATGACCACTCAGAAAAAGGGAGTCAAAGGAGATTCCCATCTTGCCGTTGATGGGGGGCAGACTCCAGGGAGGTCAACGATCCTTTGAAGCTACTCACCGGGAGTGCCCAGGAGCTCAGGGAAGCACACCCTCTATCAGCTCTTGGGAATGTTGTTCAGGAATAAATGGGAGCGCTTGCACCCTGGGCCTGCCCTCCTCTAGGGGCTGTGACGAAACGGACAGACATCAGAGAGCCTCTATATCATTTCCCCAACTGTCAGTCGAAGCCACGATCTCTATCACGGGAAGAGCTACGTCATGCCGCCTTCACGGAAACGCGACTCTGCCTCTTTCCCTCCGCTGGCTGTCACACTCGATAGGCTCAGTCACGAGCGCAGGAATTCGAATAACACATGGGGTATAGAGCGTGACGGCTTAAACATACGAACATCGGTATTATAAACATAGTGAAGAAGAACTTCCCTATGCCTGAAAGGAGGCCCCGTTATCTCGGTGGGAGGCAAGAAAACGCATCGGAAAACCAATCGGAAACCTTTCCGGCGTAAACATTCACGTCACCTATAGCATTCACGCCGGTCCCATCTGGCTTAGCGTTGCCGTGACGTTCCCCGAT
>NW_007268591.1:0-671 GCF_000164805.1 Carlito syrichta | reverse complement strand
TTCCAATAGGCAGGGGACCTTTGGAGTAGGGCTTGCATATCTATAAGTTTAAATTGACATTCACCAGCAGAAAATACAGCGTGTCACAAGAATATGTACAAAAGTTTTAAGAAAGGAAAAAGATATGTTAAATTATTCTACAGTTTTTCTTCTGACATCGTTAAGATTTATTATGCCTTCTGTCTTCTGAATAGCCACATAGGTACTCTGATCCTCCATGTGAAGTTGACTTAGGATGATACACGTCTGGAATCTCAACACGTTTCAATTTGTGCAGAATAAAACATTCAGCATTTATGTAAGAAATGTAGTAGTGTCAAAGTTGAAACCAAATGTACAATGGATTCTCACGTCTTAATAGGAAAGGAAGTTACAATGGGAGTCGTGCACCCTTCTTAGAAATGAATCCCTTCAAAAGGAACATTTCTATCCCCAACCCTGGACTGCAACTATCTTTAGATGAAAAAAGTTAAAAAAAATAAAAACTAGAAGAAAGCAAATGGAGTCAGTTGCACGTTTTACAGCTTTTATTTATGTATTTATTTTATTTTAATTGTTGCACAATATGGGGTACAATTCAGAGTTAGATATTCAAACATTGATTATGCATGTTCCCGGGATGGTGAGGTCTGCCCCTCCCTCCCTTAACAATATAACTCCACAGCCAATCC
>NW_007268590.1:0-459 GCF_000164805.1 Carlito syrichta | reverse complement strand
GGTTCAATCCAAGTTAACTGATTCCCAATATTTTTAACAATTAATATTATCAGGTGAGCACTATACTATAATGTATAAGTTTAGTTAAATGAGTTAACTGTCAGTTATACTATTATCCTATTACGATTTAACGTAATGCCTTATAATTCAGTTAAAACTTATTCTTAAACTACCAAACTTTACTATAATTCATATGTTTCATATGTCTAAACTTTAATTTTTATATGATCTAGTTATTGGACTTTAATACTATGCTATATCCTATTAAGCTAATACCTCATCATTAATTCTTTCATAAATCGTATAGTAACTATTACACTTGAATAATGTAGCAAAAGGAAACAAAACAGCAAGCATAGATTTACGCAGCTATGAGTGTATATGTATATATTTTATCCTAACAAATCTACTCTAAAAATCAAATAGTAGCTGTCACACTCTTGAACAAGGAAATGCAGG
>NW_007268589.1:0-677 GCF_000164805.1 Carlito syrichta | reverse complement strand
AAAACTAAATGGAGTAATATACATAAAAAATTGTTGTAATCTGTGCCAGGTAGTAGCAAGTTATTTCAATCTACCCTGTACAAATGTGGAGATGGGGTGAATCAATGTCAAGGAGAATCAAAGCAACAAAGGTATACACTTTCTCTTCTTCTTTCTGACCAGTCTTATTCCACCCATGGTTTTAAAACCCTTTTCCCTTTTTGTAAAATTATGTACTAAAAAGTGAACAATTTAAAAGCCAATTCAAAAGTGAACAAACATAATTTAGCAGATTAGAGCTCTACAACATCTTATTAAATGGGCTTATGAAATGTGCTTTTGTGTGAGGAAGAGAGTGGCTCAAATGTAGAAGTCACATACCCACTGTCCTATACAGTGGGTATAATGGGCCATTTACTGAGATGAGACCTCTTGGAAGCTTCTAGCTCAGTCTTGGTCACTCATTCACCAGAATTTTCCCATGTCTCTGCATCTGGCTCTGGCTTCTGCCAGCTCTGTTCAGTCCTTGCTTCCTCAACTGCTAGGACTTGCATAGATGCTCTTGATTTGGGGGTTCATGAAACAGTTTCCTCATGATGGCGCTGTTGCTCAAGACGAATCTAACTGGTCTTGTCTACACCAGCCTATCAACTTGGTAAAAAGGTGCCACAACAAGGCATAGCAAGCATTGTGGTACG
>NW_007268588.1:0-874 GCF_000164805.1 Carlito syrichta | reverse complement strand
GACAAAAATGCAAGTTCTGCTTGTTCTTTTTTTACTCTGTGGTGATGTGGAAACTACAGGCAGTAAGCTGAATTAATTTTAGAGGGCACCTCTTTTTTTTTCTTCCTCTTTGTGAAAATAGTGCTTTGCTATTTTTTTCCAATGTGTAACAACTTGTGTTTCATGTATTTTGTTTGGTTTCTAGTTCCTTACAGTAGATAGATACATCTTGTTCCTTTGTCAGGATTATTGCCTTAGGCTAGAGTAATCAGAAAGACTATACCTATCTCTTACCTTTTAGTTAACATCCACATTTTGGTCCAAGGTGATTTATATTTATTCAAATATTCAATAAACCCTTAAATTTAAATTTTAGGGTGACTGATTCTGACTTTAAAAGCAAATTCATGTGCATAAAAATATATAAAACATGCAATGCAGTTATTTCTCAACAAAAGTAATATTGAAGATACATAAAAACCAGATAAAAGCAATATTTATAATATACACATATGTATATTTTCAATGGCTCTATTATTTCTTACACTAGAAATGGAGCATTTAATACCCTACTATATTTATTCTAAGTGCACATTAACATATTATAAACAGTTTGACTTGTTTTCACTTATATATCAAACGCAATACTGACTTTGCAAAAACTTATCAATTCACTTTTTCATCACATAAAAAGTCAATTTCATGTTTTTATGTTTATAAATATGCTCGCACTTCTGTGTTTTGTTAGTGTATTTTTAAAGTTGTAAGATCTCAGATCAGCAGAGACCTTACCGTAATAAGTTTCTACAATTTTTTTAACTTTAATTTTTTCTTTTTAATTTTAAAATTGTCGGGTACAATTCAGGGTTAGCTTTACAAATATTCGTGTACAGGT
>NW_007268587.1:0-916 GCF_000164805.1 Carlito syrichta | reverse complement strand
TCAGAGCATTGAGTTTCAGATCAAGGCTTCTCAACTGACTGTTTGCATGTGTGTAGCAGACTGAGTTCTGGCTGCCTGTCCCTCTGCATTCTCCTAGTCACCCTCAGTCTGTCTGGAGATGCCTTCCCTCCCGTGATCCCCAGTCTACCGGGTGCTTCCTTTGCTCTCCTCAGCTCCTTGTATCAGGATATACACTGTACTTATAGAAATGGAACCCCAGCTGGGTTCGGTGGCTCAGCCTGTAATCCCGTGCCTTTGGGAGGCTGAGGTGGGTGGATTGCCTGAGCCCGTGGGTTCGAGACCCACCTGGGCAGGTGAGACCTCATCTCTACAATAAATCCAAAAAAATTCGTCGGGTGTGGTAGCATGCACCTGTAGTTCCAGCTACTTGGAAGGCTGAGGCGGAAGGATCACCGAAGCCCAACAGGTCAAGGCTGCGGTGGCCGGGAGCGGCCACTACAGTCCAGTCTGGGCGACAGAGTGAGACTCCAACTCAAAAAAGAAAGAAAGAAATGGAACCCCATCCCCTGTGGGTGTTTGAGCCATAATCCACAGCCCATTCATTCCACAATCCCTTCCTATTGTAGCTCTCTTCTATAAAGAGCAGTTTGGGGCTCCTAAAATCAGAACAGAAATTTATTTTTTCAGTTAATCACACAAATGAGCAAGGAGTAAGAAGAATTGGATAAGGAAATATGGCCCCTGCCCTGAAGAAGCTGATAGTTGAATAGGGCCACAGACATTGCTGCATGCAGGATGGTTGTGTGCGTTCAGCTGGCCCTGCATTTCCCTGGGTTCTGCATCTATGAATTCAACCCACCACCGATCAAAAATATTTGTTGAAAATCATGTTTGTATGGAACACGTGCAGACTTTAAAAAAAACTCTCATTCCCTGAACAATACTGTATAACAGG
>NW_007268586.1:0-655 GCF_000164805.1 Carlito syrichta | reverse complement strand
TTAAAAGAGACAAATACAAGGAAATATTTCAAAAATAAGAAATAATGCCCAATGATAAGCTGACATGACTTTGATCTAGAAAACTGTTACAAATTCATGGTAGTTAAAATGTAGAGGTAGATATGAATTAACTCCCATTAGCTAAGTGAAAGAAACATAAGTTTGTCAGAAAAGATAAAGGCTTTCCTATTTCTAAGCTAACAGAATTTTTATCACATAAAAATTTATCCAGAGGCACAGAGTGGTAATTGATAATATTCTCAATGAGGACTTGGCAAAAGCAAAAGGAGAACCTGTGTACATTTTGTTGTGGAATCTCCCATAAAAACCTAAACATACCACAAAAATATAAATGAGACTATTAGGTGAAATAATTATTTAAATAATCTTACTAAGATATAATAGAATTAAATCAAAAGTATATACTCTACAAACATAGGGTTTATTTATATTTTACTATTACTATGGATAGATGTATAGTAACTCTGAAAACCAGATTAGTAAATGGCAGGACTAATGCAATATTATACAAATTTAAGTGCTTAATGTGTATTTTTGCCTACATATGAATACTTAACACCAGTCCATATGCAAATGGCATCAGGGCTACCTAGAGTCAAAGCCAGTCAAAGCCAACATTCTCTGCAATAACATT
>NW_007268585.1:0-548 GCF_000164805.1 Carlito syrichta | reverse complement strand
TTATCTGATGTCATGGGAAGGACCAACTATCCACCACTCTTCTCGAATAGAAATCTGCCTGGGGAAGGGGGGCACACCTCATCAACAAGGGTACCTACACAGTGAATATTTGAATACCTAACCCTGAAATGTACCCCAAAATTTTAAAATAAAAAAATTTTAGAGTTAAAAAAGAAGAACTTCTGTAAAACTCTTATGTGTACAAATTGTGAAGTTCTCCAGCATTTACTTGGCATGAAGGAATTATTAGGATTTCCATGTCAGTGGTCTATACTTCTTGCCATTAGACCACAATAATCATAAGTGTACATCTTGGCAATGTAGTGATCATAAACCAAAATGCAACACAGACACTGAAATGCTGTGGCCATCCTTCATAAGTACCTTGTCCCTAACAGACTTACACAATTTATCAAAATGAAAACATAATATCTTAACATCTATTTAAAGATCCTGAACACTTAGGGACCCCGGAGACTAGCTCTGCAGCATCCTTTGATACTGTTCTCTCCTACAAAATATAAGATGAATTTGCCTATATGATGAAT
>NW_007268584.1:0-883 GCF_000164805.1 Carlito syrichta | reverse complement strand
GGATGCTAAGAAAACTCTCCCCTTCCTAAGAAACCATGACATATTAGTCAAGCTAGAGAGACAATGAACATCCCTTTTCAAGAGGTTACCCCTGTTTCAAATATATTCTCCATAAAGCAACAGGAGGAGGCACTTAGCTGACTTCAGAAGAAGGCATCCTTTGTAGGAGCCTGTATTGGTGTTTCTCTCAGATTCCCTTTATTAGACCAGTTCCCCTGTCTCTCAGCTACTGTGAATGATGGCTGCTAAGGACTCATGGCTGCCCTCTTCTCTGGAGAAATGGTGTCAGACAAAAGAGAAATCACATAAGAGAATACACTTTCCTCTCCCAGCCAAGGACACTCCACAGTCATTGACTGGCTAACTTAAGGATACAAAACCCTAGGCCTCTTGACTCAAAGTGGGCTCATCTCAGTTAAAATTTATGCCCCAAAGCTCTCCAATGAGATTAACAAAAGCTAAACTCAAAATGAGATCACATCTTGCCTAGCTTCTTTTCCTTCTTTGCTTTACTTGCTCTTTCTCCTGAGAGCACATCCCAGCATGCACCCAAATTCCTATCTTAGTTTCTTTTTCCAGGGAGTCACATCTAGGACACCTTTCTAAATCCTACTGGGCACTAAGATAGGGCCTGCTGGTTGTGCACAAATAAATTATCTGTGGAAATAATTCTTTCTTTTCTCTCCTTTACCAAAATATAAGACATATGACAGAGGATCACCAAAACTGCAATTTATTTATTAAAATTGTGCATTTATTCTTACATGCTTAAATTTCAGTCACCTTCAAAGTACTCTCCATTTGATGCAATACACCTAGTGAAACACTTTTCCACTGCTCAAATCAGTTTTTAAACTCATCAATTTTGATGCCTTTTAGTGTG
>NW_007268583.1:0-719 GCF_000164805.1 Carlito syrichta | reverse complement strand
GCCTGGAATACCTTCAGTAGGATTGGTATCAGCTCCTCCTTGAATGTCTTGTAGAATTCTGCTGGAAAGCCATCAGGACCAGGGCTTTTTTTTGTAGGAAGCTTTCTTATTACGTAGTCAATTTCTTTGATTGTTATTGGTCTATTTAGGGTCTCAATTTCTTCTTGTTCCAACCTAGGTAGGTTGTGTGATGTCAGAAAGTCTTCCATTTCCTTATGGTTTTCAAGTTTGTTTCCATACAAGTGTACGTAGTAGTCTCTAATGATCTTTTGTATTTCTTCAGGGTCAGATGTGACTTCATCTTTTGTGTTTCTGATTATGCTTATTTGGTTTTTTTCTCGTTTTTTCTTGGTCAGTCTAGCTAGGGGACCATCAATCTTGTTTACCCTTTCGAAGAACCAGCTTTTTGTTTCATTGATTTTTTGTATTATGTTTTTGTCTTCTATGTCCTGGATTTGGGCTTTTATTTTGGTGATCTGGATTCTTCTGCTGAAATTAGGGTTTTTGTGGTCTTGCTTTTCCAGCTTCTTTAGGTGGCTTGTTAGGTTGTGAATTTCCGTTCCTTCCATTTTCTTCATGTGTGTTTGTAGGGATATAAATTCCCCTCTTACTACAGCTTTCAGGGCATCCCAGAGATTTTGGTAAGATGTTTCTTTATTTTCATTTGTTTCCATGTATCTTTTGATCGCTGTTTTGATTTCGTCATTGACCCAGGAGTG
>NW_007268582.1:0-651 GCF_000164805.1 Carlito syrichta | reverse complement strand
TTTATCTGCAGAAACCCTGCAGGTTAGGAGAGCTTGGAGCCCTATCTTCAAAGTCTTAAAGGATAAACAATTTCAACCAAGATTAACCTACCCAGCCAAGTTAAGCTTCATCAGTGAGGGAGAATTAAAATCTTTCCCAGATATCCAATTCTTAAGAATTTATGCAGCCACAAACCCATTTTTACATGAAACATTCAAGAAAGTAGTAAACACAGAAGAAAAGGAAAAAAGAACAACGTTTTTCACAAGAGTACAGGGAAAAGAATAAAATTTACACGAACCAACCCCAAAAGCAAAAGAAAGACAAAAAAAAAAAAAAAAAAAGAAAAAACCAAGTGGAAGAACAATAACTCAATAAGAACTCCATGATAGGGATGAACTCTCACATTTCAATAATTAGTCTGAATGTGAATGGACTAAACGCACCACTGAAAAGACATAGAATGACAAAATGGATAAAATATCACCAGGCAACAATATACTGCCTTCAAGAGACCCATCTCACTAGAAAGGACATACACAGACTCAAAGTAAGAGGATGGGAAACAAATTTTCAGGCGAATGGAACACAAAAGAAAGGAGGAGTCGCGATCCTAATTTCAGACAAAATACCATTTAAGCTATCAAAAATTAAAAAAGATACAGAGGGCC
>NW_007268581.1:0-855 GCF_000164805.1 Carlito syrichta | reverse complement strand
ACAGTCAAACATTCTTTACAAAGTGAAACCCAAAACACATCCCGGTCCACCCCCGACACACACACCCAGCCACACACACTCTCTGTGTGCAGTCAGGTTTCTTTTGGCCAATTTACAACAGAGAGTAAGTTGCTGTATAAATATTTAATTCATGCAACCAAAACCCTGAAAGACCGAGCTCCAAATATAAAGTTTTGCATTCCTGGGGCACACTATATAGATACATCCTTGAAAAAAAATCCATTTACAGCTGTCCTTTAAAGGAAGGAAATGGAAAACAAAAGAATTATTCACACATAAGCCTGCATCAAACGAAAGCCGCTTACAACCTTCTGCCACCGGCATTACTCAGGAAACATTATTTCATGATTAAAATCGGAAGCTCCAAAGGTTTAAGAAAAGTAAAAGTACCCATGCTCGGTGCCTCAGCCTGTAATCCCAGCACTTAGGGAGGCTGAGGTGAGCTGACTGCCTGAGCCCGCGGGTTTGAGATCCGCCTGGGCAACTTTGGTGAGACCACATCTCTACAATCAAATTTAAGTAAATGAGTTGGGTGGGGTAGCGTGCGTCCCAAGTTCCAGCTACTTGGAAGGCTGAGGCGGAAGGATTGCCAGTGCCCAGCAGGTGGAGACTGCATTGGCCGGGAGCGACCGGTGCTCTCCAGTCTGGGTGAGAGCGAGACTCCAACTTAAAAATAAAAAAAAAGAAAGAAAGAAAAGTAAAGTAGTCAAGTAAAACTGCCCAGGAAGCCAAAAGTACTAGCTAGCTATACTCTCTTTCAATGATCCCGCTGCAATCAAGTGACACTGCCGTAATTTCCTCGAGAAGACACACACACACACACACACACACACG
>NW_007268580.1:0-850 GCF_000164805.1 Carlito syrichta | reverse complement strand
AGGTGCTCCACTGTTAGGTGTATATATGTTTAGGATGGATATTTCTTGTTGATGGATTGAATCTTTTATCATGATATAGGGACTTTCTGTATCTTTTGAATTTTTGATAGCTTAAAGGGTATTTTGTCTTATCAGATAAATAAGTTAAACTTGCAAGTCTTGTTTTCTTTTGTGTTCCTTTCACCTGAAATTTGTTTCCCATCCTCTTACTTTGAGTCTTTGAGTGTGCTTTCTGGTGAGATGAGTCTCCTGGAGATGGTATATGGTTGCCTCATGATATTTTATCCATTTTGTCTTTTTAAGTCTTTTCAGTGGTGCATTTATTTCATTCACATTCAAGCTAATTATTGAAATGTGAGTTGATCCCTGTCATGTGGTTCTTATACAGTTGTTGCTCCTGCTTCTTTGTTGTCTTTCTTTAGATTTTGAGTTGATTCATGTATGTTTTCGTCTTTTAACTGCACTCTTGTGAAGAACATTGTTGTTCTTTTTTCCTTCTTCTGTGTTTAATACTTTCATGTTTCTTGTAGAGTTGGTCTGGAGGCAGCATAAGTTCTTAGTGATTGAATGGGAAAGATTTTATTTCTCTATTACTGATGAAGTTTAGTTTAGCTGGATATGTTTCTCTTGGTTGAAATTATTTATCTTTGAGGACTTTGAAAATTGGGCTTCAAACTCTCCTAGCCTGAAGTGTTTCTGTAAATAAAGCTGCTGCTATTCTAATCGGCCTTTCCTGGTAGGTAGTCTGACCATGTTCCATTACTGCCTTTAGGATATTTTTCTTTTAGACCTATTTGTTCAGGTAAGTTATTATGTGTCTAGGAGTTAGTCTTCCAGGGGTTCTCGAATC
>NW_007268579.1:0-820 GCF_000164805.1 Carlito syrichta | reverse complement strand
TCATTTAACTAAACTTATAGATTATGGTATAGTGTTAAGTTGATAATATTAATCGTTAAAAATATGGGAGTCAGTGAACTTGGACTGAACCTAGAGTTAACTTAGAAAAGTTTTTTGTATTAATCAGGGTATAGAACAAAGAGTATAATATGAATGATTCATTGAACATTATGGAAAACACTTTGAACGATTTGTATTGAAATTGTGCACCTGTGACCTTAATGTAAGCATGGCAGGCATCATGGAATTCGAATTATTTGCTTGGAAATTGCAGATCTCGTGGTGGTCTTGTGATGCATAGTTTGTAAAGCACGGAACTTGTACGCCCCTAGCAAGTGATTATCACACTGCTGGAGGGTATAGAAAATGGTATATAAGTTGGAAAAGGTTTGAATAAAATTGGCTTCAGTCCTGATCAGACTGTTCCCAGAAGAACTGCCTCTGAGTGGTCTCTTCTCGCTGTCCAGATTCTCTGGTGTGGGTCCTAACCCACCCTTGGTCAGTGCTGGTCACCGACATCTCACTATGACTGTTTCATAAGCAGCAAACAAATCTATCACAAGCAACCCATAGGTAGAAGACATAATGTGGGTGAAAGCGTAGGGTCTGCTAGTGCCTTGACTCCCTTCCTAAAAGTAGGAAAGTTCCCACTTTATGAGTCTTCACATAAGGCAAAGCCCACCTCCCTATGTAGAGCTGACAAGGCCATATACTCATCCTTCCAGTCACCCTCCAGCATGACATGGGTGCTTAATTTAGATTCTTCCACTATGTTTTCCCACCAAGGCCCCTATAACAGTTAGAGGCAATAAGAAGATGG
>NW_007268578.1:0-706 GCF_000164805.1 Carlito syrichta | reverse complement strand
AGGGATAAAAAATATTAGCTCACATGTTACTACTTGTATTTGGAGATAATTTTAGATTATTCAGAGAAAGCTTTGGATGTCAAATGACTATGATCAGTGGGGACTCCTGTTTTACACTGTATTTGTATTTGATTTTTGAGATATTTATGTTTATATAAAGTCACTTTGGAAAAATTACTTGGAGAAAGTTATTTTTCAAATTTATGTAATTAGTTTCAAAGGAAATGTTAGCAGATGTTTGTTATTTTTAAGTAGAGGGATTATTTTTCAATTTTAAAAAATTTCCTTTTGTGTACTTTTTGTCTCCATTTGGCTGTCTGATAAGTATCTTTTTTACAAAAAGATCCAAACTTATTACTATTTTCCCAGTGTTCAGTACCTCAGTTAATAGTTCAAATCAGGGAGGCCTCATTAATGCCTCTCTTTCCTGTCTACCCTGCATTCAATCTACCAGCACAAGCTTTACTTTAAAAATATATCCAAAACTAGCTGGGCATGGTGGCTTATGCCCGTAATTCCAGAATTTTGGGAGGCAGAAGTGAGAGGATTGCCGGAACCCAGGGATTCATGACCAGCCTGGGCATCTTGGCGAGACCTGGTCTCTCCAATAAGTCAAAAGAATTAGCTGAGTATGGTGGTCTGTGCTTGTATTTTCAGCTACCGAAGGCTGAGGCAGAAAGATCACCTGAGTCCAGCAGGTCAAGGT
>NW_007268577.1:0-665 GCF_000164805.1 Carlito syrichta | reverse complement strand
TGTGCTTTCTTTCATTGCCCTACAACTGGCCAAGTGGCTCAGCCAGACACTTTGAATTCTGGATCTCAAAAACCACTGGGAATTCTGGGAGTAGTGGTTGAAGGTTGAAAACTCTCTTATAATGTCTGAAAAGGTTTAGGAAAGTTTCCAAGTTATATAATTTCTATACAAAGAAGTAGCTGTGACTTGGAAAAGTGCTATTTTATCTATCCATTCACTGATCTATTAATTGAGTAAACATTCATGAAATAACATTATATGTTCCAGACCCATGTGTGGAGCTGTGGATACAAGGAATAAAACCCAAGGGGTTTACTGTCTAGTAGGGAGAGATGGACTTGTAATAATTAAATAATTGGATATGTGTTATAATAGGTTTCAGTAGTATAATAGAAATAGACAGGTGGAGGAAGGTTGTTATGGTAGGAACAGAAACATACATGACTCGCAAAACATGTACACGATTTTATTTAAAAAAAAGACAACAGAAACTTTTAAAAATAGACTGCATTTCAATTTTTTTTCCACCACCACCAAAAAACGACTTGTACTTTGGGTCATTCCCCTTTCAGCTTTTCCCTTGGATTTAGGGTTCTTCATAAACATTATAATAACTGTAATCCCTACCTTTCCATGCTCTCTGGTGCTGTCTTCTTAAATGACTT
>NW_007268576.1:0-677 GCF_000164805.1 Carlito syrichta | reverse complement strand
TAAAAAAAAAAAAAACCAACTTCCTCTTCCATGTTTTTTCTGCACTATCATCCTTAAAAGATGGGGAGGTGGGCCATTACAGTGGCTCACCCCTGTAATCTCAGCACTTTGGGAGGCCGAGGTGAGAGAATTACCTGAGTTCCAGAGGTTCGAAACCAGCCTGGACAATTTGGTGAGCCCTCATTTCTGCAATAAATCAAAAAATTAGCCAGGCATGGTGATGCCCATCTGTGGTTTCAGCTACTTGGAAGGCTGAAGTAGAAGGATCACCTGAGCCCAGCAGGTCGAGGCTGCAGTGGCAGTGAGTGGGCCACAGAGTGACATTCTGACTCAAAAAAAAAAAAGATGGGAGGCAACGTGTATCCATGACAGGAATTTTGGCTTAGAACGGCACCTAGAATATAGCATGTACTGAGAAAATGGGCCTGTGCTGTAATATTCAATGCTTTATTATGAAACAGGCTTTATGTCTCCTTACTTTTTATTTTCATCTTCAATGTTGTCCTCACTGTTATAACAAGTGCACAGGAGGCTGGTGGGGCTTATAGAGGAGGCAATTTCAGCAGACGCTGGAAGAAGTCCTTTTGCAAAGTATTCCCTGGGCAAGCCTGTATTAACCAATAAGCACCTGATAAGTTTCCCCCCCACCCCACCCCACCCCGCCCACAGCAGTCACT
>NW_007268575.1:0-871 GCF_000164805.1 Carlito syrichta | reverse complement strand
TCTCAAAAACAAACAAACAAATAAATATATAAATATATAATAAAACTGACAGGACCCAGCACTTCCAGAGCAGCCAGTACAGCTACACACACTCCCATGGCCACGGAGGGCCAGGAGGGAACAAACAGGGTTAGAGAAAGAATTCGCTAAGGATGATAGATTCCAGATCTTTTACAATGTATCTGTGGTGGTATCATGTTGGGTACACGATTGACCTTTTTTTTTTTTTTTTTTGAGTCAGGGTTTCCCTCTGCAGCCCAGGCTGGAATGTGCAGTGGCATGAGGTGAGCTTGCCCCTGGGCTGACGACTCATCTGCCTCAACCTCTTGAGTAGCTGGGACTACAGGCCCGCACCACCACACAAGCCTGGCTTATTTTTTCTGACGTTCTGTAGAACAGTGGTCTCATCATGTTGCTGCCTAGGCTGGTCTGGAACTCCCAGGCTCAAGGGATTCTCCTGCCTCGGCTTCCCCAAGTGCCAGGCTTAGAGGCGTGAGCCACTGTGCCTGGCCACGAATAAGCTGGCGTATAGCCACCTGCGATCCCGTGTGGAGCTAGCAAATGTCGTCAACCTGAAACCTCTCTTTGTAAAAGGGGAGGATCATGAAAGCGTGTACATGAAACATTTTGAAGTAAGTACACTCAGGGCTGGGTGCGTGGGTGGCTCACGCCCACCAGCCCAGCACTTTTGCCGCTGAGGGCAGAAGGATCGCTGGAGCCCAGGAGTTAAGAGGGCAGCCCGGGCGACGCAGCCAGAGCTCGTCTCTAGCCCCCCGCCATCGAGAAACAGGAGTCAGGCATGACGGCCCACGCCTGTCGTTCCAACTCCTCAGGAGACCGAGGCGGAAGGATCACCAGAGCCCAGGAGGTG
>NW_007268574.1:0-844 GCF_000164805.1 Carlito syrichta | reverse complement strand
TGATTTATTGTAGAGATGATGTCTCGCTGCACAGTCGGTTCTCGAACCCGCGGGCTCAGGTAATCCACTCACCTCAGCCTTTCCAAAGGCACAGGATTACAGGGTGAGCCACCGAGCTCCTGCTCATATGAATTCTTTTTTGTATTGTCCAGGTCTGCGAATAATGATGTTCACTTAATGGTTATTTCACTGAATCTGTAGATTGCCTAAAAAGGCTAATTTTTACATTAAAGAGGTAAGCAAATTCAAGGAAACTAGCATGTCAATATGTCATTTATGACATTAGCCTCAGAACTTTTACATCATAATGGGAGGGACCTTGACTACTGAGCAATTCGTAGGCTTCAAGGCCTGTGTACACTGCTCTGCCAAATGCGCAAGGCATGGTGAATTTCATTCCCAAGAAGTGAAGAAAACCATGTGTTCACACCTATACAAAAACTTCTCCAGGGATAAATGACCATTCAAGAATCCACTAAACGAGGTAGTCTTTTTTTTGTAAACCAGTGTTTATTGAGAGGACAGAGAAACACCGTCACTGGGAGGAGACCTCAGGGGGTTGCCCAAGTGGTAGTCGTTTATTGTTACGGACACCGAATCCTGTTGGAGCTTTGTTATAACAAAACCACATACTATTTTATCACTTTCTTTAGTTTAGAACATTTTGGATGTTTTTAGTATTATGTAACAGCTTTTGAGCCGTTTTTGTAACAGGATTTGAACACCGCTTTAGCTAAGACCATTGTCAATTTTCCAGAATTTTCATTTATCTAAATTTTTATACTAATGAGGATCCCAAATACTTACTACTTTTTAAATCTCCATGTTATTCTGGTTTATGTGT
>NW_007268573.1:0-798 GCF_000164805.1 Carlito syrichta | reverse complement strand
TCTTGAGTCCTATTCACTCTTTCCATCCATTCCCTAATCCCTGTCATTTTCTGGGGACTGTCATTGGTGACTTTCATTGTTTGGGCACCAAGGTCTGATTTTTCAGGAGTTTTTTCTTTGGTATACTTGAAATTGCCTGAGGTCTTCCTTTGATTTTTCATAATTTGTGACAGATCTCTTGTTTTTCTCTTTAGTTCTGTTATTCAGTGTCAGTGAGAGAGATTTTCCTTCTGACATTTGCTCAGGCCTCTATACTTCCCTAATCCGGGCTCTGGATTTGTTCTATTTGGAATAGGATGATGGATGGGAAGCTTTGCTATCTCTTGTAGTTTTTGAAATTCAAATAAAGTGGAGGATGGAGTGCTAGTAATCAGATACTACTTGCAAATTAAAATGTTCACTTAATGTGGTGTGTGTTCTCTGAGACCCACTCCCCACTACCACTCTGTATGATGATGCAAAGCAGAAACCAATGCAAAAGCAATTGAACAGATACAAACACACTTCAAAACAATTGGAATAACAACAAAGCTAAACAAAACAATCAACAACAAAAAGACCCACAAGAAAACTAAACACGCATATACATGCCTAACACAAAGTGAATAGAAAAGAACAAAGTGAATAGAGGAGAAGAACAGAAAGACTGAAGGGAAAAAAAGAAGAAAAAGGGAGTATTCAGGTGGAGCCCTCAAACATCTACTGACATATTCCTTAAACTATAAAAAATGAATATAAAAAAGACCCAAAAAAGCAAAAGTACAATAACCAACCATAACAAAATAGAAAGATAAACAG
>NW_007268572.1:0-833 GCF_000164805.1 Carlito syrichta | reverse complement strand
TCTCAGGTGAGGCTAATGAAATGTGTTTGTGCTGTGATTTTTTTTCCCTAGGAGTTACTTTGTGAGGCTGAGTCTCTTTCACTCCCTCAGGGAGCCTCCTTCTTCTGCCCTTGAGTTTTGAAGTCATCCTCTCTGGGCATCCAATGCAGTGTACCAATCCTTCCATGAAGACTTCAAGCTACTCTGTATCTTCAAGCTTTTTAAAAAATGCTTAATCTTATTTTAAAGATGTGTGGTACAATTCAGGATTAGTATACAAATGGACATTGTGCAGGGAGAGTTTGGGTCTTCCTTTGGTCCACACTTTGCATGGTTTGAGATCAGGTACCCTTATTGATGTTGTGTCCCCTCCCCACACCCCAGCAGTTTTTCTCCTGTCTACTATTCAACATTTGCTTCCTAGTTTTCAGTCTACCCTTTTGAATTTTGGGGTTCAGAAGTGCTTAAAATATCAAACCTGTTGGAGTAATGGCCTCTGTCCTGGTGGGATGCTCTGGGTCCTTTCAAATGACTTCCTGGACCAGATGGCCTGAATACTACTTGAATGGAAAGATATGTATTAGGTTCTTCTACTGGTAAGAATAATGCCATTTTTCCTTAATACTCCCATAAACACAGTGGTGGCTTCTTTCTAGACTGGCTGATGATCAATCAGGAACATGCATGAAAAAGGAGTGTGATATCTCGTTTGCTTTCTCTTAAGGTGGTACATTCCCAGCTAAACAGGCTGGGGTTCACAGGAGAGCTTGGTCTCTGCATGCTGGATCTTGGAAATAGCTACCATTTCTGAGCTCATGTATGTTAGAAAGCCAGCCAGAATAGCTGGACCGTGT
>NW_007268571.1:0-720 GCF_000164805.1 Carlito syrichta | reverse complement strand
TGCTATGTATTTGAAGTGTTACCAGTTATCTTAAATTCTTTCCAGTGACCACGCCCCCTCTCTTCATTAGCCTGGTTCTCCTTCATAAATTCTGAAGGAGCTCATTCTAATCCACCTGTAAAGAAAGGTAAAAATGTCTCTTATATGCTACTTAGCCTTTTTCTAACTCAGTGCAAGTTAATGCCAGTCTTAGAAAAAAATAATTTTGTAATCTTTCTCTGGCAACTAAGGAAATGAATAGGCTGTTCTTGTTTTCAAATGCTAAAAGCCAGGTTAATTGAGAGTAAATCTGTTTCTAAAGGTTTAGGCCTTGCCTAAGATCGTAATCAACTGCTTGTCCCTAAAAACTGTTGAGAAGTCTCTTAGAGTCATATAATGTATGTAAGTCCCTACTTTATATTGTAATGCTAGATAAAACTACTAATTGTTTTTTTGACTATGCCTAACTAGCACACCTCTTACAAGACTGGTAAAGCTTTAAATGCTAAATACTTTGCAGGACTTAATAAGGCATGGAAACTGGCCATTCCCACCTGATTAAGCCACCTTGTAAGCACGGTACTTCACCTAAGGGACAGGTCAAGTACTAGACACTCTGTGGAGCATACAGTGAGACATAATCACTCTCATTTGATTGTCCACATCTTACAACTAAGGTTACTGTTTAATAATTCATGAGTATTTTTGACAATTTTGCCTGTTCATAATTCGGAATAAGTA
>NW_007268570.1:0-766 GCF_000164805.1 Carlito syrichta | reverse complement strand
TTAGCTGTACAGCAAAACTAGCTATATATGACTTGTGCCAATAATTTTATTAATGAGTGGATGAATAACAAGGTATATTAAATAAGGCTTAGATCAAACTCATGAGTGAGAATTTTTAGCAACCGAACAGCCTGGGTATGAAAAGGACAAGTTCTCCAACTGAATCACAGTACATTTAATACACAGAGAGATGCTGCTGGCAGCCAAACCACAGCTTGAAAATCTGTTTATTTGCCAAACCAAATGCCTTTATACTGCTTTTCAGTTCCCTGCACCTTGTTGTTAAGAAGCCTACATTGGAAACAACTAAAACTAGAAACAGGATGGTGGATACCTTTGAAGAGTGTCCTGTTGGCGGGGAAGATTGGTATCATTCTGCCTTTAACCTGGGGGTGGTTACACAGGATTTGCATTGAGCTATCCTTTCTGTTTTCTGTACTTTTCTATGTGTGGGCTATACTTAAATTTAACAACAACAAAAACACTCTTGCATTGAAAAAACCTTTTTTAAAGTCTCTTCAAATCCAATTAAGAAGAGCTCCAACAGAAATACTCTTTCTTGTTATGTGGTTTGGAATCAATGAGTCCATGGCTGGAAATAATGGTACCACTCCATGATTTTCTATAAGGTCCTGTAAGAGAATCACTTAGCCTGAGCTGAAAAATGTCTAAAGAGAGAGAAGGCTCACTTCACACCTCCAGGTCCCTGCAGACAGCTTTGTTACAATACTTCTTGCTCATCTGAAGCCTCTGCCTCTGTAAATGT
>NW_007268569.1:0-605 GCF_000164805.1 Carlito syrichta | reverse complement strand
TGAAAGACCGAGCTCCAAATATAAAGTTTTGCATTCCTGGGGCACACTAAAATAGATATATCCTTTTTTAAAAAATCCACTTACAACTGTCCTTTAAAGGAATAAACTGGAAAACAAAAGAATTATTCACACATAAGCGTGCATCAAACGAAAGCCGCTTACAACCTTCTGGCCACCCAGCATTACTCTAGAAACATTATATCCATGATTAAATCGGAAGCTCCAAAGGCTTAAGAAAACTAAAAGTACCCGGGTTTGGTGGTTCAGTCTGTAATCCCAGCACTTTGGGAGGCTGAGGTGAGCTGACTGCCTGAGTCCACGGGTTCGAGACCCACCGGGGCAATTTGGTGAGACCTCATCTCTACAATAAAATTTAAATAAATGAGTTGGGAGGGGTAGCACGCGCCCATAGTTCCAGCTTCTTGGAAGGCTGAGGCGTAAGGATTGCCAGTGACAAGCAGGTTGAGGCTGTAGTGGTCGGGAGCGACTAGTGCTCTCCAGTCTGGGTGACAGAGCGAGACTCTAACTCAAAAAAAAAAAAAAAAAATGAAAAAAAGAAAAGTAAAAGTAGTCAAGTAGAACTGCCCAGGAAGCAAACAGTACTA
>NW_007268568.1:0-995 GCF_000164805.1 Carlito syrichta | reverse complement strand
TCGCTAGTTGGCCCACGTGCTCTGCAACAAGGACCCCTTCACGCTCAAGTCCTCTGTGTACCTGTCGTGCCTGTACCCCAACTCCAAGTTCCTGCTGATGGTACATGATGGCCGGGCCTCCGTGCACTCCATGATCATATGCAAGGTTACCATCACTGGCTTCAACCTCAGCAACTACCACGATTGCCTCAAGTAGAACAAACCATCGAGGTTATGTATGCACAGTGCATGGCGGTGGGCAGAGACAAGTGTCTGCCCTGTACTACAAGCAGCTGGTGTTGCACCTGCGGCACTTCCTCAAGCTCATCCTTCACTTCCTGGGCATCGCCTGGGGTGATACTGTTTTGCACCACGAGGACCACATTGGCAAGCTTGGTGGTGTCTCTCTATCCAAGACAGGTCATCAAGTCAGGTCATCAAGACTGTGAACTTGGAAGCACTCTCCAAGTGGACTGGCCACATCCCTAGGGATGTGGTTGGGGACGTGACCCAGATCAACCTCATGCTGGCTTGACGTAGTGATGAGCCCTATGCAAACTCACCTAAGGCAACCCTGACCCCACTGTCATCAATAACATATACTGGGTCTTGAAAGGTTACTATAAAACACCAATTTGAATGGATATTTTTAGGTGAACCAGAACAGCATCTCCTTCCACTTAGAAAACTCGTGATTTCCAGATCTCTGCAAATGGCTTTGTTACCAAGAAGAGGAGAAATTTCATTCAAGTGGAAATTGAACCTCTAATTCAAGCATACTGCTTGCTATTAATTGCCAAAACAGGATTGCTAATGAGGAACCTATTTGTATATGTTTGCAAAAGCTGAATCATTGAAAACATACCGTGAAACTCTTTATCTTTGGACACTCAAAGACAGAGAGCAAAGAGTATGGAAGTAGTCCATCTTTTGAAATTTATGCATTTTATATTTTTTTTCCCTCAAGAAGTTTTTTTCTTTTTTGAGTTGGAGTCTCACTCTGTCACCCAGACTGG
>NW_007268567.1:0-883 GCF_000164805.1 Carlito syrichta | reverse complement strand
GAAAATGGGTGAAATGCAGGAACAGGCATTTCTTGGTAAATGAGATACAGAGGACAGGAAGCGGTTGGATGGGGAGGGGGAGTTGGGGACTGCAGGCCAAAGAGGGATAATGGAGAGCGAGAGGAAGGAGATGACCACATGGCCAGGGGACCAGCCTGGGCTAGGAAGACAGGGCCAGACAGTCTTGATGGTTCATACAGCTATGTGTCACAGAATATGCACCAGAGTAACTAGGCAGCATTGCGACGTTCCCCAGGTAAACTCTCAAGAGTCTGTTTACAAGAAATCCCAAAGTGTCTCTAGAGATGCACAGCCAAGCTGCTGTAATCCGTGTCAGACATGACACAGGGAGGGGTACAGCGAAGCACACCATCAATAAGAGCAGAAGCAGGGTTCGGTGGCTTAGCCTGTAATCCCTTGCCTTTGGGAGGCTGAGGTGAGTGGATTGCCTGAGCCCGCGGGTTCGAGACCTGCCTGGGCAGGCGAGACCTCATCTCTACAATAAATCAAAAAATTAGCCGGGCGTGGTAGCGCGCACCTGTAATTCCGGCTACTCGGAAGGTTGAGGCGGAAGAATCGTCGGAGTCCAGCAGGTCGAGGCTGCGGTGGCCAGAAGCGGACACTGCACGCCAGTCTGGGCGAAAGAGTGAGACTCCAACTCAAAAAAAATAATAAGAAACAAGAATAGAACATGTGTTCATAATTCGGGGGAAATTATTTCACTCAGCAAAAAACATTTTAAGGGTCAGCACTAAATTGCCCACTTTGAGAAACTCAGAAAAACGAAAAGGAGATTTTAAAACTGGCAGTGTCTCACTGTAGTTTGTGGCTGACTGGAGCCCTTTCTTGGCTAGTATTCAAATATCTTTTATCTTCATGTAAT
>NW_007268566.1:0-735 GCF_000164805.1 Carlito syrichta | reverse complement strand
TAATTCATAGCAGCTAGGAATTAAACTATCAGGAAAGTGGAAGAGAACAGTGCCAACAATGACCCTAGAAAAGGTAGCCTGATAGATTATAAAGATCTTTTTTATTGGAAAATTTCGTATTTATCCTCTATGTGATGCAGAGCCATGGAAGAGGTGACATGATCAAATTTGAGTTTTTATGAATCAAGCAAAGGATGGATTACGTGATGAAATACTATAGCAAAAAAATTAGGGAGTAGAGCTTAATCAGGTGAGTTAATGGAACACTATTTGGTCTTGGCTAGTGGCATTGGGAATACAGCAGAGAGGGATAGCATAAACCATTAGAGTTAAAGCTACAGATATTTGCATGCTACAGTAATGGCATATATTTTGCCTTCTGCTATATATAAATGCTCAGGTAGATATGATAATTACTCCCAAAATCAAAACAGTAACTTTTCAAGAAACCTAATGTGTAAGTTTGTTAAGGGAATGTCAACATTCTAAAAAAAATACATGGGTTTCTAGGAATCTTGTATTTGTTTTTTTCAAAGTGTATCACTTTGTTGGTAAGCTATTTCCATTTCTAGAGTGCCTTGAAGGAAACTTTAAAAATCAGTGGATCCTCTAACCATCTGAAAAGCTGTAGTATGCACACAGTATTTTAAAATGATTAAGCCTTACTTAATATTTTTGTCTGCAAGGCACAAGTCAATTCTAAGAAATTTTAGGACATATTGGCTTAAAGAACCC
>NW_007268565.1:0-511 GCF_000164805.1 Carlito syrichta | reverse complement strand
TGGTTCGAGACCCACCCGGGCAACTCGGCAGGACCTCCTCTTTTCACTAAATCCAAAATCAGCCGGGCGTGGTCGTGCACGCTTACAGTTCCGGCTACCCTGAAGGCCGAGGCTGAGGCGGAAGGATCGCCAGAGCCCGGCAGGCCGAGGCCGCGGCGGCCGGGAGCGTGCCACCGCACCCCAGTCTGGATGACGGAGCGAGACTCCGACCCTAACAAAAGAAAAAGGAAAAAGGTCATCTATAAAAAGGTTAAAAAGAAAGAAAGCAAAAAGCAAAGGAAAGATGTAAAAAGGTTGCCGGCGTACAAGTGTGGTTTCTGTAAGGAAAAAAGGATATAAGGAAAACGAATAATTTTATCTAGCCCGGGATCTCATACGGTAAACGTGTGCCCTATAACGAACAGGACAAAAGTCGAAGTCTCGAGCATGTCGAAAAACGGCACGAGCACGTCAAAGACGGTATGCGGAAGGTTTAGGGAAAGAAAGGTACGAAGGGAATCCCACAAACCAG
>NW_007268564.1:0-1000 GCF_000164805.1 Carlito syrichta | reverse complement strand
TCCAATCAATTCACTGAATTTCCAGAACTAAGCAAATTACCTGTCATAACCTGGGCTGCAACAAACATTTCTGAATAAAAAACAAATGATTGGAAATTGAGTAAAGTATCAATTTTCTTGTATATATATTACAAGTTCAGCATATCAAGATTTTTTAAAGATCATTTCTTCTTAGTAACAATTTTTTTTTCAACTGAGCAATTTCACTGAGCAATTCACGAGATGCAAAGTAAAATAAAGCCATATATCATTATGAATAATTATATACAGTCAGGTATTACTTAGTAATGCTAATAAAGTCGGACTTGGTGACTCAGCCTATAATCCTGCACCTTGGGAGTCTGAGGTGAGTGGATTGCCTGAGCCCACAGGTTCAAGACCCGCCTGGGCAACTTGGCAAGACCTCATCTCTACAATAAACCAAAAATTAGCTGGGTGTGGTAGTGCACGCCTGTAGTTCCAGTTACTTGGAAGGCTGAGGTGGAAGGATCGCCGGAGTCCAGCAAGTCGAGGTTGTGGTGGCCAGAAGTGGCCACTGCACTCCAGTCTGGGCGACAGAGTGAGACTCTAACTCAAAAAAAGAAAAAAAAGATAATGCTAATAAAAGCCAGTGAATTTTGACCTTATCACGCTTATTCTAATCCTGCATTTCCTTTACTTTTCAAGTCTCTTATTATATCTATTTAAAGTCAATTTATGCGATGAAGGTAAACATTAACTGCACTCCAGAAACATGTAGAAGTATTTTAATATTATCTGAAACTAATTTTATCTATACTTGTGATTATTTTTTCATTATGAATGGAATAACTATTGTCATTTTGTTTCTTGAAATCTACAACAGTATAATATTTTAAGATTTCAATGTACTGCTTCATCACTTTAGCACCTGGCAGGGAGCTAGAAAGAGCTGTATGCAGTCCAGTAGCAAGTTTCCACAGAAGAGGACAAGAGAGGCACCCCACCACCATATTGAAGGTGGACAGGAAAGTGCAGGACC
>NW_007268563.1:0-930 GCF_000164805.1 Carlito syrichta | reverse complement strand
CACTTAAGTGTCTGTTCCACTCCCGATCTCATCAGTCAGCAAGTCTTCAGATTCTCCCTCTGCGATTCATAAAGTTCTTACAAGCCTTCGCCCATTTCCTTGGTGTAGAAGGTAAGACCCTCAAATCTCTCATCCAGTTTACTAAAAAACGATCATGGGTCACAAGCAATGAGAATACGTTCTGAGAAATGCATCACTAGCAATTTTGTGGTTGTACAGACATCATGGAGTAGACACACAAACCTAGGTGGTACATCTATTTTATTGACATTTATATATTTCATATAGAAAACCAAATGTCCCAGCACCTTGGTGAACATCAACCATCTCCCCTCCCTGATCTGCAATGCCATCATCAAGTGCCATAGATTGCAATTCCATTTATGTCCTATTGTGTTCTCATGGAACCACGAGGCCTATTGTTGACTGAAATGTCATTGTGCACACATGACTGCAGTTTTTAAATAAACCCCCATTGTGTCCTGCTTTGTTCCTTCCCAATTCATTCTCAGACACCACCAAAGAGCTTTTCTAACTTGTAAATCCATCCACATTAATCTCCTACTCAAAATTCTTTAATTACATGTCATGGACTTAAATAATGATAATAACAATTATGACCTCTTTTATTTATTTATTTATTTTGAGTTCCTACAATGTCCTATTTGTCAGGAATTCAATAACGTGCATTTTAAATATATTTATAAAAAATGATATTTATGTCTATGTGAGCTGGCTTTACTCTGTCATACTTACTTCTTCTACACAAAATCAAATCCTTAATAGTTAACATTCTTAAGAATTTAACTCCTATAATCTTCACAGCAACCTGGATGGACCTAGAATCTATAACACTGAGTGATCTATCAAAGAAACAAAGAATTGAGTATCATATTCTCACTTATAAGTGGACCTTGAACAAGTATCGTA
>NW_007268562.1:0-695 GCF_000164805.1 Carlito syrichta | reverse complement strand
GTGTGTACATTCCTACCACAATGTGTGCAATTCCATGAGACTCTATGTCGGGGTGTGTGTGTGTATGAGGAAGTTGGGCCAGTGTCTTTTGTAGCAGGAAGACTAGAAGAGAGTACAGCTAGCTAGTACTACTGAATCCTGGGCAGTGCTATTTGACTGCTTTTCCTCTTCTTTAACCTTTGGAGCTTATGTTTCAATCATGGAAAGAATGTCTCTATAGAAATGCTGGTTGACAGAGGGTCGGCTTTGATGTGTTGTATGCATATGTGTGGATATTTCTTTGGTTTTCCATTTTCTTCTTTTAAAGGACAGCTGTGAATGTATTTTTTTAAAGATATTTCTCTGCAGTGTGCCTAGGGAATGCAAAACATTACATCTGAAGCTCAGTCTTTCAGGGTTTTGGTTGCATAAATTAAATATTTATTCACCAACTTACTATCTTTGGTAAACTGGCCAACAGAAAGCTGACTGCACACAGCGAGGGTGTGTGGGTGTGTGTGTGTGTTGGGGGGGGACAAGAATGTGTTTTTGGGTAGACTTTTTAAAGATTGTTTTACTCTAAGTGTAGTCATTTTTAAAAGGATTTGAGTAACTACACTATGCTCAAGTAGAACATTTGTCAAAAGTAATCATCCGAGTTTTCCTGAAGGACCTTGCTCTGGTATGGGTCTAAATTCTAGCAAAGGGTTTTAGGT
>NW_007268561.1:0-777 GCF_000164805.1 Carlito syrichta | reverse complement strand
TTCCTCCTTTAGAGTGTCTCTTTGACAATAATTTGTGTACCTTTTGCTTATATAGTGCAAGATTAGCAGCGTTCTGGTGGTTGGAACTGTAATCGCATACTTCTAAAATTAACTCAAGTTTCTCACACAAGGCATACCAGAGACAAGATGCATCAATATGTCTCTCAATGAGACAAAGGAAATTTTAATTGTTCTTTTGTTTTTACTTTACTGTATAAACTTGTGGAGATTCTGTCTAGTCTTTGTAGTACCCTTCACTGACTGCCTTACATTCTAGATAAACTTATTCAATAATAAGACTTCTTTCTTTTCTAGGTTTTGTGGAATGAACTCTGTTATTAGTATCTTTGTTACCCCAACAGAAGTAAAGATTTGGCTACCCTTAGGTCTCTTGTGTTATTACCTTAATACCATTTGAATGACTACCATTCCCTAATACCACCTGAATCTTGTCATGCCTTCTAAAAGTTACTATGAACATACTTTACTTTCTTCATCTTTAAGTAGATAATTACTGAGTTAATTCATTTTTCTGTATAACTTTTTTATCTATAAAAACTGACAATACATTAAAAAGGTACATCTAAGGTCTGACAAATGTAGATTACATGGTAGTAGAGAATGGAGGCAATCTTAGTACAAAGAGAAATTATGTGACTGTACATCTGAAGATATTATTCATATATGAGCCCCAAGTCAGTGACCACAAGAAAATACAGATTGAACACCCCTAACTCAAAATCTGAAATACTACAAAATCTGAAACTTTTGAGTACC
>NW_007268560.1:0-955 GCF_000164805.1 Carlito syrichta | reverse complement strand
TCATCCCAGCTTTCCATTTACATTATATTCATCATAAAATTCAACCAAATACTTAACAGTTCACACTGAGGAACATGATTACATATCCCACTGTATCTGACCAGAAGATCCACTGTCTGGTCCTGGAAAGGATATGTGTTAATTTGCTGTGCTTCAGACTGGAAGTTTGCGTGTCATGAAACCAGCTGAGGATACTAGTGTCAGAACTCTGACAATCACGTATCTCAGTGATTTTTCAAATGTGTATGTAGTCAAAAAATCCTTTGTTCAAACATCACCTTATCTGGAAATGAAATGTGTAAAGTGAGGAAATGGCAGCAGCTCTGATTAAGGGACAAGAGATATGGTTGCCAGATGTGACTTCTGAGCTTCCAAGGAACATCCGAGAGCTTAACCAAATGCCTCCACCCACAGAAGGACCTGGTGCCAGGAGACAGAGACATTCCTCTGCATGTGAAAGGTAGAGCAGGCCAAGGTCAAGGTTGGAGTCTTAGTCCAGACTTGGTCTTTACTTGCTCCATAGCATGAGCTTCAGCAGAAATGCAGAATCATCTTTGTGAGTCTTATTCCAATCCTATGGCTATGACCTCAGGCAGTTTCTTGATACTCCTCTGACACATTCAATCCTGTTCTGCTCCTCCTCAGACACATTTGATAGTTCTTCATTGCCCAGAGAAAAAGCCTGGGTTCATTGCTATGCCACCAAAATCCACACTGGTTAGGCCTCTGTGTCCCTTGAGGGCACTCCTTGATAAATCCTGCACTGCAGCCTGGTCACCATACTCAGTGTCTCCTGAAACTCATATTTTACTCACATTCTCTATCTATCAAAATCCAAGTCAACTTTCAAAGACTGGTTCAAGTCATTGTACTCTATCCTCATTGTCAGGATAAATCACTTCCTCCTTTGACTTCTCAAGTCTTAATCCCTTGTATCAGTAAGGATCTATCAGGA
>NW_007268559.1:0-983 GCF_000164805.1 Carlito syrichta | reverse complement strand
CGTACTGCATTTTTCACAATTTGAAGGTTGTAACAACCCTGTGTAGGAAAAGTCTTTTGGCACATTTTTACAAAAATCTGTGCTTGCGTTTTGGTAATTCTCACAATATTTCAGTCTTTAAAAGTATTATATCTGTTAGGGTGATCTGTGATCAGTGGTCTTTGATGTTACTATTATAATTGGTGGTGCCATAAACCACACCCATATTGGATGGCAAACTTAATCAATAAATTTTGTGTGTATTTTACCTTTTCTGCAAATTGTCTGTTCTTCCTGCTCACTCCTTGTCCAGGTTTCTTATTCATTGAGACACAACAACATTGAAACTTGGCCAATTATTAACCTTATAATGGTTTTTAAGTGTTCAAGTAAAAGGAATGTCTCTCACTTTAAATAAAAGGTTAGAAATGATGAAGCTTAGTGAGGAAGGCATATTGAAAACTGAGATAGTCCAAAGCCAGGCCTCTATGCCAAACAGCCAAGTTGTAAGTACAAAGGAAAAGTTCTTGAAGGAAATTAAAAGTGCTTTGTCAGTGTACAGATTAATGATAAAAAAAGTGAAACAGCCTATTGCTGATATGGAGAAAGTTTTACTGGTTTAGATAGAAAATCAAACCAGCTACCATATTCCCTAAGGCCAAAGCTTAATCCAGAGCAGGACCATAACTCTTCAATTTTTTAAAAGCTGAGAAGGGTAAGAAGCTGCAGAAGACAAGTTTGAAGTTAGCAGAGGTGAGTTCATGAGGTTTATGGAAAGACGCCATCTCTAGCACATAAGAGTGCAAGGTGACACAGCGAGTGCAGATGGAGAAGCCGTAACAATTGTCCAGAAGATCTAGCTAAGATAGTGCCCCTGTAACTTTCTGGATAACACTCCTTAGAGCTAGTGGAGGATACATTCTTCACTTTATCTCCTATGCATTTCCAACAGGCAGCATTGGGAGATTCTTGATATTCCTGCAGAAGGCGCCTAATTTATAGGG
>NW_007268558.1:0-722 GCF_000164805.1 Carlito syrichta | reverse complement strand
TTAACATGGGGGTTAGGTTTACAATTAGCACTTAATAAATGCTATCGGGTGTTCTTTCTTTTCCTCAGAGAGAAACTCCGTGAAAGAAGGGTATGGAGTAAGTTGCAATTTTCTCTTTTCAAAACAAACTGAGAATGTGAAATAGAGCATTGAACTCCAGCACTGTGATCATCCATCGACAAGATAAAAAATTCTGGTTTGGAATGTGTTATCTAAGGCCACAGAGACCACACAAATGACTCCATGAGGGTCCTGGTTTCACTGGCGAAGGGCACGATTTCTGCTATTTTGGGGGACTGTCAAGAATGTTAAGTTAGAGTCACTTCTTTTTGCTGAAAGTAATAGGTTCACAAGACAAGTTCTAAGCTAAGACAAGATAGACACATAAGTGCTTTGCTGAGGTCACTACAACCTACTTCCAATTTTCTAGCGACTTTTCTAATAATTCTAGCACCAGCTAATTAAGCCACCAGCTTACTAGGAAGTCCATCTTACCTTCAAATTAGCATAAGAAAAATAAGGAAACAGTTGAGGAAGAAGACATACATAAGTCTTGATTGCATTTAGCTGAAGATTTCCTTTCTTGGGGAGCACAGCAAAAGTGTCGCTCATGCTGTGATCTGGAATGAGCTGCCCTCAGCAGGGTGAATCTGCATCAGATAATTTTTTTCCCATTGAGATGGTGTTTCCTAATGATATTCTGTTATTGAAAATAGTTAGCA
>NW_007268557.1:0-693 GCF_000164805.1 Carlito syrichta | reverse complement strand
CAAACAAGCAAACAAAAAAACAACACACTCCACACATAGTATGTATAACAAGAACTCTCAGAGGCCCCCTGCCAAATGCAAAAAATAAACATTCATTTGAAATAGTAATAAAAGCCAATGATTATTCCTGAGCCTTCAGCTTCTGTTAAGGGTATGAATCCACCAAGTCACCTTTAAGTGGACTGACAGATCTGGTTGCTCAGTACAAATGTGCTTAACTTTATTCCATGTACAGCCTTCCTGCAGATTAGGTTAATCATTCAAATTACCCACATACACTGAAGAGGAAATGACATTATGTTCAAAAATTCCCAGAGGAGGAAAACAGGAGGCACAACTGGCAATAGGGCCTTGCTCTAATGAGACATAGAGGAGGGGTATATATTCCAACTTCACAGGCCAACTCAATCTTCTAGAAGAAAAGCATCCATGAGTCTCACTACTGCTCTTTCTTAGCTCCCAGATTTGTCCCTCAAGGTGAGGGATCATGCCTGTCTTTCTATTGTGTTTGGTTTGTTTCCTCTCCATGGACCTTGAAAGATGCAGGAAACAGTCAGAAGGGTGTCTCCCGAGATGGCGCTAAACACTATATGGAACCAAACAAAGACAACAAAGGCCCTAAGCTCCTGCTTTTCCCGTGCATGTGAAACTTAAACCTATACACAAATATTATCTCCCTACAGGAATACTACC
>NW_007268556.1:0-1289 GCF_000164805.1 Carlito syrichta | reverse complement strand
ACTTAGTGGACCCATATCAATAAATTCAGGCTTACCCAAGTTGAAGTTCCTTCCATCATTATCCCACAACCTTAATATCAATTCCCAGACATGTTCCTCAGCTTTCTGCTTATATAATTTAGAAACTCAGGGAGTTCTTTTGTAGTGTAGTATGTATCCCTCTGGGTAACACTTTGAATATCTCCTTTAGGAGCCTGCTGGAACTTGTCTCTTTGTGCATCTGGAAACAGGGTTATAGTGGTGGTGGATCCCGTGGATAATTAGCAGTGCTTTGCATGATAACTGCTTCAGGGGAGGCTATGACTGTTTCTTTGGGCAACACAGGGTTAATCCCCTCAGATGGAGATAAAAGGGGGATACCACTGTAGTGGGTGCCTGCCATTGGGGGTAAGTAGTCACTGCCATTAGGGGTAGGAAGTCCACCTTCTGGGGTAGAAGAGACCACTTTTATTTGGGATGGAGAGGCTACTACCACTGGGTAGAGAGGCCTCTTCCAATGGCAAAGAAGACTCATGAGAAATTAGGGGTTTAACATCCCCAGCTTCATCAGTGTCTTCTCATACATCCCCATTCCAACTTGTGCAATTTCATTTTTTTCCAATCATGCAAGTCTGGGAGTTCAACTTTTATTGTAATGAGGCCCAATTGCAGGATTAGGTCAGATTCTGATTATCAACAATTTCAGTCCTTGATCTGGGAATTTGATTCCTCTGCTAAACCTTTCTCTCACCATTTTGACCAGTGACATTAGAAGCAACCAACCTATATCACTACATTCCTTCGTTTTCCAAAAATACTTGAAAATATTATACTAAAAATCACTTAGCTCTTTGCTTTTCATAAGTGGATTGGTTAGGAATAGCTAATGTAACCATTTTATATATCTCTAAAAACAGTTTACTCCATAAATTATCAGTGCTCTTTTTGCATTTTTAAATATAATCTGATGAGAAAACTCTTTCCAGAAACTCCATGTCCAATTCAGAAAAAAACTCATCCTTAAAATTCTGTTCTAGTCAGGCTCAGTGGCTCAGCTTGTAATGCCATGCTTTGGGAGGCTGAGATGTTCGGTCTGTAATCCCGTCTTTGGGAGCCTGAGCCCGCGGGCTCGAGGCCTGTCTGGGCAACTTGGCGATACCTCATCTCTACAATTAAGCAAAAAATTAGCCGGACGTGGTAGCACACGCCTGTAGTTCCAGCTAGTTGGAAGGCTGAGGTAGAAGGATCTTTGGAGCCCAGCAGGTGGAGGCTGTGGTGGCTGGGAGTGTGCCACTGCACTCCAGTCTGGG
>NW_007268555.1:0-843 GCF_000164805.1 Carlito syrichta | reverse complement strand
GTGATCTTTTGGGAAAAGCTGAAAGTTTCACCATGGAGTAATCATGTCAGTTTTATATTTTACTACATGGCCTTTATTAGGTGAAGGAGGTTTTCTTCTATTCTGAGTAACCTGTTAGGGTTTCTATCATGAATCAGTGTGAAGTTCTCTCAATTCCCTTTCCACATCAACAAAGAAGGGTGTATGTGGCTTCTATCATGAATAGTGTGAAGTTTTCTCAATTCCCTTTCCACCTCAGTAAAGAAGGTTGTATGTGGCTATGTTATACTGCTAGTGCGGAATGTTCCTTTGATTGAGTTTTGTATGAAATGCCATTTATGTTTTGCAAGTTGTGCTACACGTGTTTCCCAGAAATAAATCCCACTTGGCATGGCGTTTAATTTAATACATTTTAATATACGTGGCTGTGGATTGGTGTCCGAAATGCTGATGAATGCCTTACAATGAATAATTGAAGAAAAAGCATAGAGATTCCACGCCCACACCAACAGTATGGGAGCTCTGTGGACATCCACTCAGAGAACAGTCATAACCCATGATAGCAGCTGCTTTCAAAAAGTTCTTCAAAGTCTGTGGAGTTTGTCCTAAGTTAGGCATGCAGCCACCAGAAATGTTTGGTCTCTGTGACAGCATTGAGAATAGGTGGCACATGGCCATGACCTATCCCCGGCGCTAGCTGTACCTAGTGAAAGGTCTGCATGGTTGAGTGTGGTCGAGAAGTTGGTGCTGTGTCTTCCCTCAGCTCCCAGACCAGAGTGTCAGTGTCTTCTTTCCAGCTCTGAGTCCTGGAAGTTCAGTTCCCGGCAAGTGAGTCCGAGAGGCTGGGGCTTCCTCCTCCACCTG
>NW_007268554.1:0-428 GCF_000164805.1 Carlito syrichta | reverse complement strand
GTCTTGTTTTGCTATCAGCGTAGTTCTGGGCTCATGTAGTCAGTTGGGAATTATTTCTGCCTCTTCGATTTTGGTGAAGAGTTTAAATGAAACTTATATTTGCTTTTCACCTGCTTGGACAAATTCAGCTGTGAAGCCATCAGGCCCTAGGCTCTTTTTTCCTCCCTCTCTCTTTTCTTCCTCTTTCTTTCTGCTTTGTTTTGTTTTGTTTTGTTTTTTGAGTTGGGCTCCCCATCTGTTGCAGGCTGAAGGGCAGGGCACTGACCATCCTTCTGCTTTGGATCCTCTGCTTTATTTTACACAAAACTATTTGCTGAGTCAAAGATTGAGTGAATGATGAGCCTTCACTCTTCAAGGGAATGTTGGTGCCCGCTGATTACCTAAAGAGGTTACAATTATGAAAATGGCTTAGGTAATCCTATGATCGC
>NW_007268553.1:0-375 GCF_000164805.1 Carlito syrichta | reverse complement strand
GTTTTAATTTGAGCTGTACAAGCAGGTGCAGTGATGGAGGAAGAACTTCTGTGATTATACTGTTGCCACTCCTGGCACATGAAATTCACCAATAATCCAGCTTTATGTGTTTGATCATAGAGACTGTCAGTGCTGACCTGTTTACTGGCATTCACTCCCTAGGTACTTCTCTTACCTTGGGACTTGGGATCCTGAGAGGGAGAAAAGAAAACAAGCAAAGGCAATTTCAGCGTCAGATCTGAAAAACAAAAATCCAGCAAAAGAAATTCCAGCCGTGAAACAATGTGGCCAGGAACATTCTAGGAGCAAGTAGGGGTGGAAAATGCCTCTTTCAAAAGCAAAAGGCTCTGCCTTCATCCCTGGTGGCCACCCAGG
>NW_007268552.1:0-520 GCF_000164805.1 Carlito syrichta | reverse complement strand
GAGCCCGGCGTAAAAACCTTTTTATCTGGAGTTCTCGGCCGGTTAGAAATCACAGGACATATACGATTTATATATGTACGTATTTGTTTATTTACATACATAATCGCATATATATGATAATCACATATAGATTTTGCTATAACAGAGTCCACATTAAAGTGACCGATGTCTGCTTCCTTTTGTCCTTTGTTGTGTAACTTGCCTTGGTTTGGGAAGGAGGATAGCACAGCTGACACAGAGACACTGTCATGCCTGTCCGTATGGTCACGGCCCCTAGAGAAGGGCATGGCCGGGGCGCGAGCGCTCCTGTACGGTTCCAAACCCGTGTTCGTGAGAGCTCGTGAAAAGCGTGCTTCCCCTTACCACCTAAGCACTCCCAGTAAGGAGCTTCAGGAGATCCTTGACTTCCCTGTAGTCTATGCTCCTTCAACTGAAAGATGTGAATCTCCTTTTACTCCCCTTTTCTGAGTGGTTATAAGTTTGAATAACACAGTATCGATGTGATCATAACCCTTGTGAG
>NW_007268551.1:0-643 GCF_000164805.1 Carlito syrichta | reverse complement strand
GTTGGTTGAGGAATTGAGGCTTTGCCTCCAGAATCTCTATCCTGTTCCATTGGTCTATGTGCCTGTTCTTGTACCAATACCAGGCTGTTTTGATTACTGTAGGCTTTATAGTAAAGTTGAAAGTCAGGAAGCGTGATACCTCCTGTTTTTGTTTATTTTGCTAAGGATTGTTTTGGCTATTTGTGGTCATTTATGTTTTCATATAAATTTCTGCATTGTCATTTCCAGGTCTGAGAAAAAATGATGTTGGTAACTTAATGGGTATTGCATTGAATCTGTAGATTGCCTTTTGTAGGATGGACATCTTAAAACTGTTGATTCTTCCTATCCATGAGCATGGAATATTTTTCCATTTGTTTGTGTCTTCTTGGATTTCTTTGAGCGATGTTTTGTAATTCTCATTGTAAAGGTCTTTCACTTCTCTGGTTAGGAAGATGTCTAGGTATTCCATTTTTTTGGTGGATATTGTGAATGGGATTGTGCTTTTTATTTGGGTCTCTGTCTGCTTGTTGTTGTTAAGTAGGAATGAACAAGACAAGGTTGTCCACTCTCATCCCTCTTGTTTAATATTGTGTTGGAAGTCCTAGCTCAGGCAATTAGAAAAGAGAAGGAAATCAGGGGTATCCAAATAGGAAAAGAGAAG
>NW_007268550.1:0-616 GCF_000164805.1 Carlito syrichta | reverse complement strand
CCTGCACACGTATGTTTATCGCAGCATTGTTCACAATAGCAAGAACCTGGAAACAACCATGCTGCCCATCAAAAACGGACTGGATTAAAAAAATGTGGTACATATACACGATGGAATACTACACAGTCATAAAAAAGAACAAAATCATGAATTTTGCAGCAACCTGGATGGAACTAGAGTCTATAATACTGAGTGACCTCTCACAGAAACAAAGATCCGAGCATCACATGTTCTCACTTATATAATGGACCTTGAACATCCAATGTAATACTATATGAAAATGACTGATGGTACTGGGAAACTGTGGGGGGTAGAAGGAGATGGGTTTAACAGTAGCAAATATCTGTCTGGGGATGGGGAAACACCTCTTATCAACAGGGTGCCTGAATGAAACGTAATTGTATACCTAACCCTTAACTGTACCCCACAAAACCATAATAAAAAATATTAAAAAAACATACATATATACTTTTAATGTCTACATTTACAGTGAGATGCAAAGTTGACATAATGCATGCCTAATATCATAAAAACAGTACATTTAAAAATCTTCCCAAATAAAGAATAAATTTGATAATATTTTGATAAAATTATTGACCCTTGTAGACATGGGAAT
>NW_007268549.1:0-780 GCF_000164805.1 Carlito syrichta | reverse complement strand
GTGCCCTGTCTGTCCCTTGGATGCGACGGTGAGCGAGGGAGGCTCGGGACGTGGATGGGGATCTCTTCTCGGATGAAACGCTGGCGGTACTGTCGGCGTCACCCGTGGTCGACGTGGGCCCCTGCCTTTGCCTTCCTTCTTTCTGACTGAGGACACGCACGGGAAGAGGAGTCGCCGTAGCTCGGTGTGGTGGCTCGTGCTTGCGTTCCTGACGCTTTTTTTTCATGTCTTTCGGGCGGAGTCTCGCTGTGTCGCCCGCCCGAGAACTCTGGGAGGTCGAGGTGAGAGGATTGCCCGAGTCCGGGGGTCTGTAGACGGCCTGAGCGACTCGGTCAGACCTCGTGTCTACGATTTTAAAAAAAAGGCGGCCGGGTGCGGTGGCACGTGCCTGTAGTTCCAGCCACTGGGAAGGCTGAGGTGGAAAGATTGCCCGAGCGCGGCGGGTCGAGGCTGTGGTGGGCGGCCGTGAGCGGTGTGTCGCTGCGCTCCGGCCTGGGTGACGGAGTGAGACTCCAGATGAAAAAGAAAAGAATGAGAGAGAGGAGGAAAGAGGAAAGGAAACAAAAGAAAGACAGACAGACAGACAGACAGACAGAAATCACGACATGTAAAACAAGGAATTATTTCCTGTCTTTGAGTCTGGGTCTCACTGCCATCCGGGCTGGAGTGCAGAGACACGGTCACACCTCACTGTGACCTGCAACCTTGACCTCCTGGGCTCGGGTGATCCACCCTCCTCGGCCTCCTGAATGGCTGGGACGACGGGTGCGTGCCACTCCA
>NW_007268548.1:0-334 GCF_000164805.1 Carlito syrichta | reverse complement strand
GCCCCAGGCGCTCTCACACCATTGAAGCAGGAGACAGACTGTTCAGGGCTTTGCCTTATCACTTTAGCACCTGGCAGGGCACTGGAAAGGGGTCTGTACACAGTCCAGAGGCAAGTTTCCACAGAAGAGGACAAGAGAGGCACCCCACCACCATATTGAAGGTGGTGCAGGACCAACAGATCCGATCTCTGTGACTGATGGATCAACTATTCAGGGCTTGACCATGGCCCAAAGGCAATATCCTGAGAGCACAAACTTCAGAGGGACCTGATGAGTGCTGAGTTCCAGGCACCCCATCCCCTACCCTGAACCAGCTCTGGGACAAAGCGTGTGG
>NW_007268547.1:0-354 GCF_000164805.1 Carlito syrichta | reverse complement strand
GGGAGAACTACCGCCCCCGTCGTGCACCGCGCGCGCAGCTGGGTCCTCGCCGAGGGAAGGCCGGGCTGTCCCAAGGGTGCCTTAAGGAAACAGTCACGGGAACTCTTATCCACTTCCCACCTCCACGCGGATCGCGGCTCCAGGAGGACGCGTTGTCTCTGATTAGCAGGGCGCGCCCAGGCTCGTGTCGTCGCCTCTCTCTGCAGGCACCGCAGCGGGCAGGCGCGACGACGCGCGGGCGCGAGGCTTCCGGACCGCGCGGGGGCGGAGCCGGCGACGGGGGGGCCCCGGGCCCAGGCCGGCGCGCCGGAAGTTGCGGGAGCGCGCTTCCGGCCGGTGCGTCGACGTCGGCCC
>NW_007268546.1:0-630 GCF_000164805.1 Carlito syrichta | reverse complement strand
CATAATAGAGAGTGTCCTTTCATCGGTGATTATTTCTGTCCACTTTACCAAGATCGATGGGTATTGGTTGTAGGTGAGCAGCTTTATTTCTGAGCTCTCTGTTCTGTTGTATTAACCTGTGTATCTACTAGGAAAGCGTATCTTCTAAAACTAGAAATTAGACACGGAGGTACACTCTCACCCCTTCTATTTAGCATTGTTCTGGAAGTCCTGGTCAGAGTAATCAGGCAATAGAGATAGATAAGATGTATCCAGGTAAAAAAAAAAAAAAGAAAGTCAAATTATGTCTCTTCACAGAGATACGGTTGTTTCTATATTTAGAGAACTGTAAGGACATCCCTAAATTACTCCTAGACTTAATATGAGACCTCGGTGGACTCCCAGGATACAAAATCGATGTTCAAAAATTAATAGCATGTCTATATGCCAACAGCGTTCGAGCTCGGATCCAAATCGAGAACACAATCCCAGCTGGGCTCGGTGGTTCAGCCTGTAATCCCACGCTTTGGGAGGTGTAGGTGAGTGGATTACCCGAGCCCGCGGGTTCGAGACCTGCCTGGGCAACTCGGGGAGATCTCATCTCTACAATACATCGAAGACTTAGCCGGGCGTGGTAGTGCGTGCTCGTAG
>NW_007268545.1:0-659 GCF_000164805.1 Carlito syrichta | reverse complement strand
GTCCTGCAGCAACCCGCAGGGCCAGCATCCAGAGGGAGGAGGGAGGTGTGAGAGAGAAAGAGAGAGGCTTGGGGCCAGAGAGGTCTGGAGCAGCTACTGCTGTAGGCACAGAACCTTCAGTTTTCTGGTACTGGAAGGCCCCTTAATCCACTTCATGGGGGAAAGGAGGGTCAGAGGCAGGAGCCTGCCTTTCCACCCACTGCAAAAATTGATTGTTTGCCACTCTAGAAAAGTTACAGCAAGTGCACCTCTCTGGAAGGGCATGCAGGAGACGCCATCCCACATGCTTCCCCAGATGCACACCTCACCCCCAGCAGCCACTCCAAAACCTAATGCTACACAACCATATCTCCAAGTTTATCTCACACTAACTAGAGAATAAAACCTTTCACCTAGGCAGATACAGCCATTTTTTCCAAATACAAACAGTCCATTGCCTAGGCCTCCTCCCTTTACCCCAAGGGGAGTAGCTAAAAATAAACTGCCCTGGTTTTCCTGGGGCCTGAACCCACTAGTGATTTAAGAGGAAAATTCAAGTCTCTTATCTCTCAAATGTGTCTGCTTATAATGGTTCACCCACACTTAAAGGTCTTTAGTAGTGACAGATAATTTAAAATTTTAATGCTGGCCATGATTGACAACAATAACAAAAACACCAT
>NW_007268544.1:0-712 GCF_000164805.1 Carlito syrichta | reverse complement strand
GTCCTTTCAGGTGACATTTGAAGAATGGGTAGAATTTGAACATCCATATGTGCATAAATGGAGAAGAGCATTCCAACCACAATGCAGTAAAGTTCAGTTAAACAAATGAAAACTTGGAAAATAGATAGATAGATGACATCTACCAAGTACTGATAGCCTTCAGTTAAATTTATATAAGGTCACAGCACATTTCAAAAATTCTTTCTTTAGACGGGGAGAGTGGAATCATAATGCAGAACACAGGCTCCAGTCAGAAGCTCCTGTATATGCTGTCTTTTCTGTGTCCCCATCCCAATTACACAACAATAGGGTATGCTCTAGAGTTCAATTTGCCTATAATACACCTTCTCTGAATTTCTTGCTTGCTTTATTTCCATTCCCCACACTCAACCACTAACCTTATCCTACCTGACAGATGCTCGTAAATATTTGTTCAACTTATCTGAACATTACTTAGCGTAGATGAATTTTCACAAACATCTGGTCTTGAAGGAATAGGAGAGTCTGAAATTCTCAGATTCTTAAAATCTTTCTCAGGATATAGTTAAACAAGAATGAATAAAACTTAAAAGACAATACCAACAGCTTTGATATGCACATGACACAAAATTCCATTTGACCACCAAAGGTTTCTCCAGGCACAGTCTCTATAAGCACATAATGGAATCCTTGTGTTTTAGGAACAAACTGCTCACTTACTATATGCTTCCAT
>NW_007268543.1:0-514 GCF_000164805.1 Carlito syrichta | reverse complement strand
GGTCCCCGCGGCCCATGTGGGACTTTCTACGGGGACCTGAAGTCACGTATTCTGGTCCTGCCCTTTGGCTTCCTGGCCATCACCTGATGACCCCAAAAAGGGACTTTCATCCCAGAATGTAAAATAGACCAAATAAATAGGGGTGGAGGCAGAGGGGGCAGAGAAAATGAAGAAACCAAATTTGCACGTGAAGCCCTCCCCTCCCTCCTCCTATGACTGATCTGGTGTTTCCTGTTCTTCCTCCAGCATCCCAGAGTTTGATCCTGTTTCCCCACCCACCTCCCTCCTCTCCCTGCCCCCACCCAAGTCACCACGTACTGGGCATAAAACGTCCCCTGGCTACCTCTCAGTCTGCTCGGCTGTGTGCTTCTTGGAGGCCCACTTTGTCCTATTCATATCTGGATCCAGCATGCCCTTGTTTGGAAACAGAAGCCAATATTTTTATTTTTATTTATTTATTTATTTATTTATTTATTTTTTTGAGTTGGGAGTCTCACTCTGTCGCCCAGACTGG
>NW_007268542.1:0-675 GCF_000164805.1 Carlito syrichta | reverse complement strand
CATCTCTATTCTTCTCCCTTCATCCTTGTCTTTTCATTACCATCACCTTTCTCCTCCTCTCCTTCCCCTTCCTTCCTTCCTTCCTTCCTTCCTTCCTTCCTTCCTTCCTTCCTTCCTTCTTTTTGTTCGTCCTTCTTTTCTCCCTTTTTTCCTTTTTCTTTTTGAAGTGGTTTCCGTCTTGTGGTGGAGGTCTCTTGTTTGGTTGGCTGGGCACAGAGGGAAGGCGCACGAGACGTGGGTTTTCCTGCTTTTGGTCTCCACCGGTTGTTGACTCCCTCGGTGAGGCTTTCCCTCTCTTTTTAGGCTCGACTTGGAGGTAGGCGACGGGACGGAGATGCGGATGGAGGGGAAGACGGGTGCTGCGGAGAGACTCCCTCTTTCGGCCGGCTCTGATCTTCCTTCCTTTCTTCTTGTTTTTCTGTTTCGTGTAGGTGTGGGGGGGGGGTCTCGCTGTGTTCCTGAGCCTCGTCTCCGACTTCTGGCCTCGAGGGATCCTCTCGCCTGGGCCTCGTGGAAGAGTTTCCGGTTCGAGACGGTCTCTTCCGGTGACGGTGCTGTTGATGTCTAGATGATGATCCTCGTGCGCCTGGTTCCTCTGGAGACTTCTGACTGATTTTTGGCGTGCCTCGTTTTCGAGCTGAGGACGATCTCCGCGCTGTCTCCTGTGTCGCCGTT
>NW_007268541.1:0-338 GCF_000164805.1 Carlito syrichta | reverse complement strand
CGACCGAGACGTTGTCCCCAGAGCAGGGCCAAACACACCAGACTCAGCTTGCTCTACCTCTCGTTAACTTCCATTAACTACAATAAAAATGCAGAACACTTAGATTAGATGCACTGTCAGATCAAAAAACAATTATAAGCATTTATTTATATACATATATAGAAACTTTATGTTTCTATATATGTATATAAATAAATGCTTATAATTGTTTTTTGAAAAAACAGTGCATCTAATCTAAGTGTTCTGCATTTTTATTGGAGTTAATGGAAGTTAACGAGAGGTAGAGCAAGCTGAGTCTGGTGTGTTTGGCCCTGCTCTGGGGACAACGTCTCGGTCGG
>NW_007268540.1:0-395 GCF_000164805.1 Carlito syrichta | reverse complement strand
CTTTAGTACCAAAGTTACAAAAACATTCACAGACACACACTGGTGTACCTTCTATCACTGTATAAATATATATGTTATATTCATTTTGTTTTGTGCTTCCTTGTCCCTAGGGTGGGGGCAGGGGTATGCCTCCAATTCCCCATCTCCTACCTATCACCTATTCTACCAGACCCATCCTAAAATTCACTTCCTGAAAATGGTTTCCAAATCCCTCTCCTATCTAATCACAATTTAAGTTTCACTTGTATCACAGTTCTTGCTCCCTCAAGTCTTCTGATATTTCTAGACTCATCTTTCACCACTTCTTAAACTATCATCTTGCCTGACACACATCTTTGTTCATGCAGGTCACTCTTCTTAGAATGTTGTCCCCTGATCTCCTCCTGAAGCAGGAA
>NW_007268539.1:0-419 GCF_000164805.1 Carlito syrichta | reverse complement strand
GCCACCCCACCAACCCCCCAAAAAAGCCCCAGGCAGAAGAGCCAACGCTGATTACAATGACAAAGAAAGGGTGAAGAGACTCGATATCTGAACAATAGGACCCCTCCAGGGCAGGGGTGGTTTCCTAGGCAACAAGGGAGCGAGGGGAGGTGGGAGTGGCAGAGAATACTCGGAAACTGGAAAAAAAAAGGCACAGGGAACGCCTGCCACCTCAGGCACTAGAGTGGGAGGTGGGGGTGAGAGGAACGCCCGCGTCCAGGGTTTTGAGACCAGCCTGAGCAACTCTACGTGGAATCAAAACATCTGCCGGGCTCGGTGACGCACGTCTGTGGTGCCAGCTACACGGAAGGCCGAGGCGGAAAGGTCACTTGAGCCCAGCAGGACACCCAGGCTGCGCTGTCCGGGAACGTGACACTGCC
>NW_007268538.1:0-369 GCF_000164805.1 Carlito syrichta | reverse complement strand
AAAATGCAATGCCATACCGTAACACTAATTATTTTTAAATTGGGTGGAATCATTCTGAAGAATAAAGCATTGCGCGTATGCAAATAGCTGAACAGCTGATCCTTACGTATTTTTAATATTACAATTTCCAGGTTTGGAATTCATGAAAGTTATACTGCTGTCCTTATTAACAAACTGCGGAAGAAATGGTGTTAAGACTTAAAGATTTCCTTTACCTTTCCATCTTCTTACATCTCTAGTGATTGTTTAGGTCCATAGATTTATTGTTAAGCAAGGAAAGAAATGTCACTGTGACTCACACTTTCATTAGGTTGATTCGAGTTGAGTATCTAAAAACAAAAAGTTCACCCCTGCTAGATTGTTCATCTA
>NW_007268537.1:0-659 GCF_000164805.1 Carlito syrichta | reverse complement strand
ATTTAAATAATTAAATTCTAGGTGAGCTAAATGGTCAAAACAGAAATGAGAGTGACCAAATACTATGTAGTAGATACCACAACATACCGACAAACAAACATGGTAAGTTGGAAATCACAAAGCGATACTGAAGGCTGGATGAAAGTTCTGGATTTGCTAGAAAGGCAATGGAACATTATCACAGGTTCCTGATGGGACTGAAGAGATTAAAGCAGTGTCTGAGAAAGATGATTTTAACAGCTGTGTGCAGCATAAGTGGGAGGTGATGAGGGGAAGGGACCAGAGCAGGGAGGAAACAGTTACACAGTCACTGAAGTCAGAAGCCTGTCCCAGAGCTATCATGGATGCCAACAAATGGAAGTGTGAAGCAATGAAGATGCAGCTAACTGCAAAAACTATGAAGAAAATAGGAAAATCCAAGAGCCATTTCTTATATTCATTTAGTTAACCATTTTCACAACCCCTCCAATCACTACATTCAGCATGATGTAGAGATTTAATCAGTGTGCATAATACACCAATCTCCATAGATTGTCATAAGAATAAAATGGGATCATGTATATTTAAAAATTATCTAATTGTAGAATGTTACATAAATATTAATTGTTGCAATTTCCTGGGGAGAAGACAACCATAATAGAAAATGCTCTGGCCGAAAA
>NW_007268536.1:0-606 GCF_000164805.1 Carlito syrichta | reverse complement strand
CACTGCTCTCAAGAGCAGCCTTCACTGGATCAGGCGTAGCTCCTAGACCTCACACCTTCTTCTGTGTAATGGTGTGACAGAGCTCCATGGAGCTCATGCTGGCACAAGAGCAAAAGATACAACATACTCAAGTCCAAGTGTCTCTATTATTATTCTATGCTATTCTGCCATAGAAGTTCAGTCGACGTTTGAACTCCCATGTAGGATAATTAATCAGGACCCAGGCTCGAATCACTTGACAGTGGGGCCTTCGACCCATTGTGTTTGAGGAAATAGGGAGGAGCAGCAAGAAAGGAAAATGGGAAAGCTTGATAGGATTGGCCTTCTTTGAAATTATGGGAAGCAATGTGGAAGATATATTTGAAAGCATTAGAACACTTCACTGAGAATAAAAGACTTCTTTAGTTCTTTTCAGTAAACCTCTTTGGATTTTCCCCCTGATTTCCATCCAGTGGCGTCATTAGTCTTTACTTCACTCTGTGTCTTGCGATCATAGGATTACCTAAGCCATTTTCATAATTGTAACCTCTTTAGGGGCACCAACATTCCCTTGAAGAGTGAAGGCTCATGATTCACCCCTTCTTTGACTCAGCAAATAGTTTTGTG
>NW_007268535.1:0-612 GCF_000164805.1 Carlito syrichta | reverse complement strand
CCCACTGACTGGTTCAGTTCCTCTGAATAACAACGTGAGGAAGCTTTCCACAGGAGCAAGGAGGATTTGTTAAGGCTACTAAATGTTACAAAGGACGCTTGGAGATGCGCTCCCGGTGCCAACACCAAGACAAAAGGCAAGGAATGAAATCACCATTAACAGCAAGGGATCCTGATGAAAGAGATGCTGAGATGGTAACCCTTCACTCGATCCACATCCTCCTAGCCAAGTCATGGCCCACTGCATAGGACAGTGGGTATGTGACTTCTACCTTTGAGCCTCTCTCTTCCACACCGAAAGGCACATTTCATAAACTCCTTCAATGTACTGTTGGAGAGCACGAATCTGCTAAACTGTGTTTGTTCACTTTTGAATTCAGGTTTAAATTGTTCACTTTTGAGTACATACTTTTACAAAAAGTGAAAAGTGTTGGAAAAACATGGGAGGAGGAAGACAGGTCAGAAAGAAGAAGAGGAAGCATATATCTACGATGTTTTGATATCCCTTAGCTTAGATTCCCCCCATCTCCACAATTGTACAGGGTAGATTGAGATAACTGCTGTTACCTGGCACAGAGTACAACAATTTTTATGGAAATTACTGCATGGTTTT
>NW_007268534.1:0-591 GCF_000164805.1 Carlito syrichta | reverse complement strand
GTGATTGGTCATGTTTTTCTTCCACAGCCACTGGATGCTAGAGTCCAGCATCTTAACTTTAGAAGCAAAGGCATAATGGGCAATCTACTCTCTGTTTCTGTTCCTGTCCTCTCTTCTACTCTCCGGAATGGCTGCAGACTTGATGATATAAGAACGTACCTTGTCATGTGTTCCGTTTTCTTCAATTCACTACAATCTTTTCTCTTTTCAACCCAAATTGAGCTGGGGAGTATGTGGAAACACAGTCCCACTGAATGGTTCAGTTCCTCTGAATAACAACATTAGGAAGCTTTCCACAGGAGCAAGGAGGATTTGGTAAGGTTTCTAAACGTTACAGAGGAAGGCTGGAGATGCGCTCCTGGTGCCAATCCGAAGAGAAAAGGCAAGGAATGAAATCACCATTAACAGCAAGGGATCCTGATGAAAGAGACGCTGAAATGGTATCCCTTAAGTCGATCCACACCCTCCTAGCCAAGTCATGGCCCTTTGCATAGGACAGTGGGTATGTGACATTTACCTTCGAGCCGCTTTCTTCCACACAGAAAGGCACATTTCATAAACTCCTTCAAAGTTCTGTTGTAGAGCACTAAT
>NW_007268533.1:0-683 GCF_000164805.1 Carlito syrichta | reverse complement strand
GACCAAAAGAGGCCACTGCACTCCAGTCTGGAAGACAGAGTGAGACTCCAACTAAAATAATAATAATAATAATAATATCTTAAAATTTCCCTTTTGTTTTCTTTTTTGACTCCTGTGTAATTTTTACATGTGTTCTTTAGGCTCCAATATATTATGATTTTTCTAAAGATATCTGTTATTGATTTCTAGTATAATTTTATTTTTGTCTACAAGGAGATATTGTGTGATGCCTTCTCTTTTAAAATTATTAAGGCGTGTTTTATGTCCCAGATTGTGTTTTATTTAGAGACTAATCCATAAGAAACAGAAAAATGCATATTCTGCTTTTGTTTGGTAAAGTAGTATTTAAATGTCAATTAAATCCAACTAACTGATGGTTCTGAGTTCTACAGTGTACTTGATTTTCATTGCCTCGATATGTCCATTTCTGATTGAAGCAGGTTACAATCTCCAACTATGATATTGGATTTGTGAATTTCTCCTTAAAATTCAATCAGTTTTAATCTTATGTATTTTGATGCTTTGTTGTTTGGCACATACACGTTGAGGAGTATGTCTTCTTACAGTAGTAACCTTTTTATCATTATGTAATACTCGTCTTCATTTCTGATAACATTCATTTCTCTGAAGTCTGCTCTGACTGAAATTAATATAGCTACTCACTCCCACTTTATTTTGGTTAG
>NW_007268532.1:0-465 GCF_000164805.1 Carlito syrichta | reverse complement strand
GTGGGTGCCTCTGTTGTCCTCTTCTGTGGAAGCTTCCCGCTAGACTGTACACAGCCCTTTCAGGCTCCCTGCTAGGTGCAAAGTGATAAGGCAATACATTGAAATCTTAAAATATTACACTGTTGCAGATTTCAAGTAACCAAATGAGAACAGTTATTCCATTCGTAATGGAAAAATTATCAGAAGTATAGATAAAATTAGTTTCAGATAATATTAAAACACTTCTGCATGTTTCTGGAGTGTAGCTAATGTTTACATTCATAGTCTCTTAGCAAAGAGATATTGTTCTTAATCAATTTTGCATAATTTTACTTTTTCACTTCTTAAGGGTATCACTTTATGTTTAAAATAGTCCTATAATTATAAATATATAAAATTGGTTCACCTATTCTCTCTCCCTTGACACCTATTCTTTCTCCCTTGAGAAAATGAGTGAACCATATGAAAAAGTATGGCTGCATATAC
>NW_007268531.1:0-464 GCF_000164805.1 Carlito syrichta | reverse complement strand
CCACCAATTATAATAGTAACATCAAAGACCACTGATCACAGATCACCCTAACAGATATAATACTTTAAAAGATTGAAATATTGTGAGAATTACCAAAATGCGAGCACAGGTTTTTGTAAAAATGGTGCCAAAAGACTTTTTCTACACAGCGTTGTTACAACCTTCAATTTGTGAAAAATGCAGTACCTGCAAAGCACAGTAAAATGAAAGATGTCCATGTATATTTTTTGATGTGCCTTAGTATCTCTTTTATATTTGTAATATGAACTGTGAATTTTTCAGTGTTCCTATAGATTGGATGGGAATAATCCCATTACAATTCTAAAGGCCAGTTTATTAAATGTTAAACTTTTAAGATATATATATATATATATTTTTTTTTTTTTGAGTTGGAGTCTCACTCTGTCACCCAGACTGGAGTGCAGTGGCCGCTTCCGGCCATTGCAGCCTCGACCTGCTGTACT
>NW_007268530.1:0-523 GCF_000164805.1 Carlito syrichta | reverse complement strand
GGAGATCCTTGACTTCCCTGTAGTCTATGCTCCTTCAACTGAAAGATGTGAATCTCCTTTTACTCCCCTTTTCTGAGTGGTTATAAGTTCGAATAACACAGTATCGATGTGATCATAAGCCTTGTGAGTTATATGACTTTTGTGCCCATGTCATCGTAAACTTTGTGATTCGTATGGCTTTTGCATATTGCGTGACGTCCTAGGCCCTTTACCCTGTGGCGAGCTTGATGAAGGCTTCTGCCGGGCCCTACTGGTCAAAGCTGTGAGATACGCCTGATACCTGGCACCGGGAAGTCTGGACCAAAAAAATCACTCGCTGTCGATAAACGTGGCTGAAGTTCAAGCGCTCGTCCCTGCTCTGCCGGTCATGTGGCTGACGTGGAGGTCCCGGCGACTCTGGACCGTAAAAGCGAACTGTAAAAGTCTAGAAGGGGAGCGGGACCGTTTTGAAAGACCTCGAGTCTGGCTCTGCACCCTGGATTCGAACTCAGAGATAAACTTCTCTCTGCCGGTTCCCCGCCCC
>NW_007268529.1:0-491 GCF_000164805.1 Carlito syrichta | reverse complement strand
GTCCTGTGCAGAGAGGAGCTGGCCAGCAGCGCCTGCGGGACCCAGCGGGCACCTTCCCGCCATGGACCCTCCCAGGCCTTCACACAGCTCCCTCCCTCGCCAGTCTGGACGAAGAGGGAGACTGATTTTGAGCCCGAGTCAAAGGGACACTCTCCAGGCATCCTTTGAGCAGATCCCCTACCCTGGCATTCAGACCAGAGAAAGACTGGCCCAAGAGTTGGGCATTGCCGAGTCGAGGATCCAGATTTGGTTTCAGAATGCCAGAGCCCGCCACTTCAAGCAGAACCCACAAGGGCCTCGACCTCGGCCCCAGGAACGCCTCCGGCAGGATGGTTGCCGAAAGCGCACGGCCATCAGCAGGTCCCAGACCAGCATCTTGGTCCAAGCCTTTGAGAGGAATCGCTATCCTGGCATGGCCGCCAGGGAGGAGCTGGCCAGGGACACGGGCATTCCGGAGCCCAGGATTCACATTTGGTTTCAGAACCGACGGG
>NW_007268528.1:0-816 GCF_000164805.1 Carlito syrichta | reverse complement strand
GGTGAAGTCCTGTTCTTTTTATGGTCACAAAGCCTTCTGATGAGGTCTGACAGCGGAAGGGCATATGCCTGGTTCTGTTCTCACCCGGTTGCCTGTGGTGTCTATCGGGTGAGGCAAACAACCGGTCCCTGTTGGCATGAGGTCTTTTAGGAAATAAGATAAAGTCTTTTTCTGAGATGGAGTTACTTGTGTAAAGGGTGCCCCGTACACTCTCCGATATAAAGATCTTTTTCTACATTAAGTTTGAGCTGTAAAAATAAAATGCTATGTTCATTAAAAATTATTGAAATTTAAAATATAGGCACTTTATTTTCTGTCGACCTTCCTATATCTGTCATAATAACTGAAAAGAAAAATATGTGTTTTCTAGGAACTTCCAGTGTCTTCTTGTTTGATTTTGCTCGGCTTGACTTCCACCTCTCCCTGCTCTGACATCCAAGCCTGGGCTCTTTTGTTTCTGCCTGGGAAGGGGAGGCCTTATCTCCCTGAGGAAGCTGGGGGACATGGGTCAACACTTTAAAGTGGTTTCTTCTGGGCTATAGTTACTGAGAGCGCAAGACCTGCCGACAACAGCAGGGTAATGGGGTCAGCATTGAAAAAGGGCACTTCAGTTGTGGAATTTCTTCCTACAAAAGCCCCCATGGTTGGCCTGCCTCTAGACTGAGGCATAAAATGACCACCCCTTGATTTTCACAGCACTGTCCTAGGGCTCTCGTAGGGGGACACTGACAATTCCTGGACTCTGGGGCAGAGATGGGAGGGGTCCTCGCTGTCCCCTGCATCCTCCACACAGATTTATGTTCTCTAACACAAGAC
>NW_007268527.1:0-605 GCF_000164805.1 Carlito syrichta | reverse complement strand
CCAGAGGGAAGGAAGAGGAGGAGGAGGAGGAGGAGGAGGAGGAGGAGGAGGAGGAGGAGCAGGCAGAAACTGGGGTCCAGCCTGGGAAGCAGAGGTGGTGTTCTCAGACCCCCAGGCCCAGGACACCTCGACCGACAGGGTGACTTCTCAGATGTTGCTGCATACCTGATAAACTAAAACTTTCCGAGAACACCGGCCCAACGCCAGCGAGAGCAGGGCCCAAGGCACAGCTCCCATGGCGAAGGATGGTTGGCCGGTGGGGGCTCCTGAGGAACTGGGGAGCCGAACTGCCTCAGGAGAGGCATGCAGCATCTTTTCTACTGCCCGGTATGCTGGATAGAAGCTGAGAAGTTCTCAGGTAGTGAGTTGGGAACGTGAGGACCACAACTGTGGGGAGCTTGGCAGGTCCCAACATTTCAGCTCCTACCTGGATTCCATGGGACTGTAGCTGTTACCTAGCTTTCATGTTGAAAGGAATGCAAATGGAGTCAATGTATGCAATGAGTAGCCATTGCAACATTGCCTAGCTTTGCCATGTTTTTCTAGCAGTTTTTTTTTTTTGAGTTGGAGTTTCACTCTGTCACCCAAACTGGAGTGCAGTGCCC
>NW_007268526.1:0-361 GCF_000164805.1 Carlito syrichta | reverse complement strand
CCACGAGCCCGGCGTAAAAACCTTTTTATCTGGAGTTCTCGGCCGGTTAGAAATCACAGGACATATACCATTTATATATGTACGTATTTGTTTATTTACATAGATAATCGCATATATATGATAATCACATATAGATTTTGCTATAACAGAGTCGACATTAAAGTGACCGATGTTTGTTTCATTTTGTCCTTTGTTGTGTAACTTGCCTTGGTTTGGGAAGGAGGATAGCACAGCTGACACAGAGACACTGTCATGCCTGTCTGTATGGTCACGGCCCCTAGAGAAGGGCATGGCCGGGGCGCGAGCGCTCCTGTACGGTTCCAAACCCGTGTTCGTGAGAGCTCGTGAAAAGCGTGCTTCC
>NW_007268525.1:0-625 GCF_000164805.1 Carlito syrichta | reverse complement strand
AAGGGAACACTTCTACACTGTTGGTGGGAGTGTAAACTAGTGCAACCTCTGTGGAAAGCAGTGTGGCGATTCCTAAAACCTCTAAAAAATTGACCTTCCATATGACCCTGCAATCCCCCTACTGGGAATATACCCTGAAGAACACAAATCACTCTATAAAAAAAGATACCTGCACACGTATGTTTATCGCAGCATTGTTCACAATAGCAAGAACCTGGAAACAACCATGCTGCCCATCAAAAGAGGACTGGATTAAAAAAATGTGGTACATATACACGATGGAATACTACGCAGCCATAAAAAAGAACAAAATCATGAATTTCGCTGCAACCTGGATGGAACTAGAGTCTATAATACTGAGTGACCTCTCACAAAAACAAAAATCCGAATATCACATGTTCTCACTCATATAATGGACCTTGAACATCCAATGCAATACTATGAGAAAATGACGGATGGTACTGGGAAACTATGGGGGGGAGGGGGATGGGATTAACAGTAGCAAATATCTGTCGGGGGATGGGAAAACACTTCTTATCTACAGGGTGCCTGAATGAAACGTCATTGTACACCTAACCCTTAACTGTATCCCACAAAACCATAATAAAAAATACTGATTAATGGG
>NW_007268524.1:0-515 GCF_000164805.1 Carlito syrichta | reverse complement strand
CTCTAGGCTCTGCGTGCTACGTGACCACCAGATCCCGGCGAGGGGTGTAAAATGGGCCCACAGAAACAGACGGGTCCTGGTTTCTCTTCGAATACCATCTCCTCTCGTCTCCCCTTTAACCGATGTATTTTTCTCTAACCGGTCAGCCCGTCCTCTTTTGCTCCGCACTTGCCTTGAAGTGTGGCGTGAAATGACTCCTTCTAAATAATTCAAAAAATATGTCCCGGTGTGGCTATCTGAGACAACTCTCTCCGCTGTTCAAGAGAGCAGTTCTTCCGGGAAGAGAAGAGAGTGGTTTCTTATCAGAGAGGCCTCGAGCCGGGCTCGGTGGCTCAGCCTGTCATCCCGCGCCTCTGGGAGGCTGAGGTGAGTGGATGGCCTGAGCCCGCGGGCCGGAGCCCCGCCCGGGCGGCGAGACCTCATCTCTACGATAAACCAAAAAATCAGCCGGGCGTGTGAGCGCGCGCCTGTAGTTCCGGCTCCTCGGGAGGCTGAGGCGGAAGGATCGCCGGAGG
>NW_007268523.1:0-528 GCF_000164805.1 Carlito syrichta | reverse complement strand
TTTAAAAAATTCACTGATGCCAAAAGCAGCCTCTCAAAGCAATACTAGCTGGTACTCTGATGCCCATGGGTACCTAGAACACTTACGTAGTGGGGGGGGTCTGTACTGCAAGGGGCCCACTCTCCAAAAATATTTCCTGTTTTTATGTGTATGTATGTGTGTCCCTCCTCATATGTCACTCTTGAAACCTTGTCAGGGGAAAATTTACCCAGAATGCTGTTCCCAGGCAAGATGACAAATTGCCCTATCTCTCTTGCCTGATTTTTAAATTGTAAAATGGTGGTGAGAGGTCGCAAGTGCTGGCAGGACCCTTGGGAAGAGATTCACATTTATAAAATGCCAATGATGTGCCAAGTGAACAAGACTTTATCCCCGCAGGCTTCCAGTGCAAATTACCCAAATTAAGCTCATGTTTACCTGTCTCATGTGATTGTTTTTGCAAAGTCTTGATTCTTGTTGCTGTTGTCAAAGTCAGTGAAAATGAAATAAGGTGGTATCTCTGGAAATCTAGAACACCAGCCTGTGCCC
>NW_007268522.1:0-351 GCF_000164805.1 Carlito syrichta | reverse complement strand
TTCTTCAATTCACTACGATCTTTCCTCTTTGAACCAAAAATTGAGCTGGGTGCTATGAGGCAACACAGTCCCACTGACTGGTTCAGTTCCTCTGAATAACAACATGAGGAAAGCTTTTCCACAGGAGCAAGGAGGATTTCTAAGGTTATTAAATGCTACAAAGGACGGTTGGAGATGCGCTCCCGGTGCCAACAACAAGACAAAAGGCAAGGAATGAAATCACCATTAACAGCAAGGGATCCTGATGAAAGAGATGCGGAAATGGTAACCCTTCACTCGATCCACATCCTCCTAGCCAAGTCATGGCCCACTGCATAGGACAGTGGGTATGTGACTTCTACCTTTGAGCCT
>NW_007268521.1:0-411 GCF_000164805.1 Carlito syrichta | reverse complement strand
GCCGAGGTCTGTGATGGGCTAGGTACCTCTAGATGGGACATGGTTTGGGACAGTCATACTCGTCAAAGACTAGGAACCATCAGCGTCACTTTAATATCAATATTACATATTATTTTGCTTTTCATATCATTATTGTTTAACAGGAGGCATAAAAATTGGCTTCTATAGATGGGCTCGGTGGCTCAGCCTGTAATCCCGCACCTTGGGAGACTGAGGTGAGTGGATCGCCTGAGCCCTCGGATTAAAGACCTGCCTGGGCAAATGGTGAGACCTCATCTCTATAATAAATCAAAAAAAATTAGCTGAGCGTGGTAGCATGCGCCTGTAGTTCCGGCTACTCGGAAGTCTGAGGCGGAAGGATCGCCAGAGCCCAGCGGGCGAGGCTGCGGTGGCCTGGAGGGGCCACCGCAC
>NW_007268520.1:0-422 GCF_000164805.1 Carlito syrichta | reverse complement strand
TGGAAGTGGTGGAAGGCTATATCCACGTATACTTCTTGATCTTCAGGGAAAGCTGAGAGTTTCACCATGGAGTAATCATGTCAGTTTTGTGTTTTCCTATGTGGCCTTTATCAGGTGAAGGAGGTTTTCTTCTATTCGGAGTTACATTTTAGTGTTTGTATCATGAATCAGTGTGAATTTTTCTCAAATCCCTTCGACCTCAATAAAGAAGGTTGTATGTGGCTACTTTTATACTGCTAGTGCGGTATTTTCCTTTGAGTTTGGTTGAAATGAGATTTACGTTTTGTACGTCGTGCTACACATGTTTCCCAGAAATCAATCCCACTTGGCATGGTTTCTCATTGAATTCATTTTACTATACGTGGCTGAGGATTGGTGTCCAAAATGGCGATAAGAGCCTTCCAATGAATAATTGAAAAAAA
>NW_007268519.1:0-667 GCF_000164805.1 Carlito syrichta | reverse complement strand
CGCGGGATCAGGCAATCCACTCACCTCAGCCTCCCAAGGTGTGGGATTACAGGCTGAGCCACTGAGCCCGGCTTGGAGTGTGTTTTTAAACTCAATACAAAATGCTTCCAGGGCTTTGTTTTTCTGGTGGTGGTGGAGGTAGCCCCCCAGGAAAATGGGTCAGGTGGAACTTTGTTAGCCAGTCACTCTGCTCTGTAGAGAGTGTTGGAGTTCTGCTGTCCTAGAGTCAGAAGAGGAAGGCTGAGTGTTCCTATGCTGGGGAATGGGGCAGTTCCCAGCCTCTCCTTCTAGCTTTCCCCTTACTCCCTGCCCAAAGAAAGCTTTCATTGTGGGTTAGACCTAGGGGAAGGTGTCATTGAGTCAGATACAGGGCAGCTGCATTGACCACATGGAGGGACAGTGGCAGAGCAACTTGCTGGCTGTGGATACTGAGGTTGACTGTCTGTCACCCAGGCTTTCCCACGCATGTTAGATAGAGATGACAGGACTCATTGTGTGCTTGAGTAAGCAGTGGCTGCTGTCGGCCACCACAGGCTCGACCTGCTGGGCTCCAGCGAGCCTTCCATCTCAGCCTTCCAAGTAGCTGGAATTACAGGTGCACACTACCACGCCCGGCTAATTTTTGATTTATTGTAGAGATGAGGTCTTGCCAACTTGCCCAGGTGGG
>NW_007268518.1:0-589 GCF_000164805.1 Carlito syrichta | reverse complement strand
TGGCTGACCCGTGCATCGACTCAGCGGTCTTCGGGCGCCACCTAGCGCCCGCTGTTCTCGAAGGCGGGGCAGCTCCACGCCCTGTGCACGGACGCAGGTCGCCCGGGCGCCGGGGGCAAGCCTTTCCTCTCCCCACCCTTCCTTGTTGCCCAGGAAGCCATCCCCGGGACCCATTGTTCTTTCCCCAAGTTATCTTTTCCCTCCCTTCCTTTTCTTTGTCATGATAAACGAGTATTCACAGAGTCGCCTGCAGATACGGCTCCACCCTGAATCCCTCAAGACCGCAACTTTTCCCGAGCGGGTAGCTGTAAAGTCTATCGAATCGGATGGCGTTTCGTCTCCCAGCACGAAAGCGGCCCCTCGTCTCCCATCCCCCAGCCATGTAGCAGAATGACCGGTGGAAGTAATCACCTGAATCCACCGATTCGTGGTGTGAGATGGGCCTCTTGGCTGTAGGTGGAGTGGAAAAACATCGAGCTGCGGCCAAAGAACGAGCCGGGATTTCAAAGTGTCCACAGGCCAGTGAACAGCTGTCTCGGAACGTCCCCGGGATGAGAGAGAGAGAGGGGGAGGGGGGGAGAGAGAGAGA
>NW_007268517.1:0-473 GCF_000164805.1 Carlito syrichta | reverse complement strand
GTACCGATTTCTTATGAAACGCTTTCTTCAGGTTCCATTTCTGTGAAAGACAACTCATAGTAGGATCCGTTTACTCATTTAGACCGAATAAGTCTTATGCCACACAAAGCGTCAGGAGATCGTGTGCCACACAAAACCCTTTAAAATTAGCTCTGCCGGAACTTTTTCCTATAAGATGAATTGAAACTCGAATCTTCATTCTCTAGCAGTCTGCTTTGAAATATCATTTCTGTCAGAGCCCTGGCAAGATAACCAGCGTTACAAAAGAAAACAAATCCTTATGGAACCTATCCAAATACCCATCTGCGGGAAAAACAAAACCAAAACAACCACGAAAACTGCAGATGGCCCCCAGAAAGGGAGAAGAGGGGTCTCATACCTTTGTTTAGGTAAGGGAGGAGGGTCGTGTCGAGCGACCACTCATTCATTTGGAGCTTACAAGGTCGTACTCGACAAAATCAGATTTTTTGGAG
>NW_007268516.1:0-300 GCF_000164805.1 Carlito syrichta | reverse complement strand
TGTTAAGAAAAAAACAGCAATTTTGTCCTAGTTTAGAGGTTAAAGATTGATTTATAATTTAAAAAGAGTCAAAAATTAAATGGATAAAAAATCGATACAGAAAGTTGTAAAGAGAGAATAAGAAACCAACCATTTTGTTATTTTTCTGTTAAAAAACCAAACTTTTCCTGGATTATTATACAAGGGTCTTCATTACCTGTCGAATATTCTGCCTAGGAGAAAAAGAGTCACACTCTTCTCAAAATAATTTCCTGTGTTTCATTTTGTCTTATCAGGGTCTTTGATTACTTAAGAAAACTT
>NW_007268515.1:0-663 GCF_000164805.1 Carlito syrichta | reverse complement strand
CGGAAAAACAAAATAAAATAAACCAGAACGAAACAGAAACGCCTCACACCAGAAAAACAGGGACAATCACAGCAGGCCTGAAGAGAGTCTGTGGGCCCCTCGGGAAGGCAATGAATATATCATACTCACCTGTCCTACGATTATAGTACATTTCTCATTTCCATGATTATTATGAGAAAACAACTCGTCTTTTGGGAGGATACTTAATACTTTAAGATTAAAGTATAACATAAAATACACTATACAGTTCTTAAACACACCGTTAAAATTTTTTTAATAGCTTCAGGGTGTCCACATGATTTTTGCTCACGTGGATACGTTCTGTTAGTGTAAAAAAGGCTGGTCTTTAAGTGTACCCTCCAGCACACCTGTGTGCACTTTACCTGGTAGGTAACTTTTCATTCCTATGCACCCTCCAGCTTTTGAGTCTTCAACATCCACTATGACCTTCTACCTGCCTTTGCGATGTCTTACTGTAACTCCCACTTATTGGCCGGGTGCAGTGGCTCATGCCCGTCACCCCAGAACTTTGGGAGACAGAGGCAAGAAGATCGCCTGAGTCCAGGGGTTCAAGACTGGCCCGGGCAACTTGGCAAGACCTCATCCCTACAATAAATCAAAAAATCAGCCAGGTGTGGTGCCGTGCATCTACGGTTCCAGCTA
>NW_007268514.1:0-513 GCF_000164805.1 Carlito syrichta | reverse complement strand
TTCGTGGACATATGCTTTCCTTTCTCTTGAATAAATACCTAGAAGTACAATTCCTTGGTTGTGAGGCAGACATATGCAAAATTTTCTAAGAAACTGCCAAAGGGTTTCCTGCAAGTGGCTGTACCTGTTTACACTCCAGTATCTCCAATCCTCACCAGCATTTGGCACCATCAGTCTGTTTTATAAGGGATGGTGATGGCTTACTGAGCAGCACTCATGATGCGGAAAGAGGAAATAGTTCTTCATAGGACAGCGTTATTAAGGACAGGGTCACTGGCTCCCTGGAGTGTTACTCCTTCTCTCTAAGGCTGAAGGGTTTATAACCGGCTCAGCCATAGCTTAAACGAGGTTCATTTCACTTTTTTCACTTTCTTTACTTTTTTTTAATTGGTAAAGATTAGGGTCTCATTATGTTGTCCAATCTGATTTTGAACTCCTGTCCTCAAATATTAATTTGATGCCTGCCTTGACCTCCCAAAGTGTTGGGATTAAAGGCACGGTCCACTGCATCCT
>NW_007268513.1:0-624 GCF_000164805.1 Carlito syrichta | reverse complement strand
CAGGACCCAGCACTTCCAGAGCAGCCAGTACAGCTACACACACTCCCATGGCCACGGAGGGCCAGGAGGGAACAAACAGGGTTAGAGAAAGAATTCGCTAAGGATGATAGATTCCAGATCTTTTACAATGTATCTGTGGTGGTATCATGTTGGCTACACGATTGACCTTTTTTTTTTTTTTTTTTGAGTCAGGGTTTCCCTCTGCAGCCCAGGCTGGAATGTGCAGTGGCATGAGGTGAGCTTGCCCCTGGGCTGACGACTCATCTGCCTCAACCTCTTGAGTAGCTGGGACTACAGGCCCGCACCACCACACAAGCCTGGCTTATTTTTTCTGACGTTCTGTAGAACAGTGGTCTCATCATGTTGCTGCCTAGGCTGGTCTGGAACTCCCAGGCTCAAGGGATTCTCCTGCCTCGGCTTCCCCAAGTGCCAGGCTTAGAGGCGTGAGCCACTGTGCCTGGCCACGAATAAGCTGGCGTATAGCCACCTGCGATCCCGTGTGGAGCTAGCAAATGTCGTCAACCTGAAACCTCTCTGTGTAAAAGGGGAGGATCATGAAAGCGTGTACATGAAACATTTTGAAGTAAGTACACTCAGGGCTGGGTGCGTGGGTGGCTCACGCTC
>NW_007268512.1:0-690 GCF_000164805.1 Carlito syrichta | reverse complement strand
TATTATTGCAATAAAGTAAGCTAGAGGAAAGAACATAAGAAGAAAATCATGAGGAAGAGAAAATGTATGTATTATTCAGTAAGTGAAAGAGGATCACCATAAAGATTTTACTCTTGTCATTTTCACATTGAGTAGGTCGAGAAGAAATGTGGAGGTCATGGCACAGGCAGTAGAAAATCGATGTGTAAGTGGTCTCATACAGCTCAAACTCGTGTTGTTCAAGAGTCAACTGTATCATTTGCTTTGGCATGTCATAGAAGTTCTGAAGACCTTTATATGACCTTTCATACCAAAACAGCCTGTGGTCCAGGAAGCAGATGTGGGAGCCTGCCTGTTGCAAAGGACATATTTCAACATGCATTCAAGATTGGGAAAGCATGCATGTGATATATATATATTATTGTAATTTTACCTTATTTTGGAGATGTGGGGTATATGTAATGATTTGCTATGTAGGTAAATTTATGCAAGTGAAATTTGGAATTCTAGTGAGCCCTTTCTTCCTCTAGTAATGGACATGGTACCCAATGGGTTGTTTGTGCACCCTGTCCTTTCTCCCTCCCTCCCCTCATTATTAGCATGTTAAGTGTCAGCTTTTTCCCTTCTTTCTGTTTTTGTGTCCAATATGTAGGGCCTGTTTATGAGTGAGAACTTGTGATATTCAGTTTTTTTGTTTCTGTGACATTTCAC
>NW_007268511.1:0-511 GCF_000164805.1 Carlito syrichta | reverse complement strand
CGTTTACCGTATGAGATCCCGGGCTAGATAAAATTATTCGTTTTCCTTATATCCTTTTTTCCTTACAGAAACCACACTTGTACGCCGGCAACCTTTTTACATCTTTCCTTTGCTTTTTGCTTTCTTTCTTTTTAACCTTTTTATAGATGACCTTTTTCCTTTTTCTTTTGTTAGGGTCCGAGTCTCGCTCCGTCATCCAGACTGGGGTGCGGTGGCACGCTCCCGGCCGCCGCGGCCTCGACCTGCTGGGCTCTGGCGATCCTTCCGCCTCAGCCTCGGCCTTCAGGGTAGCCGGAACTGTAGGCGTGCACGACCACGCCCGGCTGATTTTGGATTTAGTGTAGAGAGGAGGTCCTGCCGAGTTGCCCGGGTGGGTCTCGAACCCACGGGCTCGGGCGATCCGCTCGCCTTGGCCTCTCACGGTGCTGAGATCACGGGCTGAGCCGCCGAGCCCAGCCTATAGCTAACCTTTTATACTCATGATCTGAATTATCCAAAATTATAAAAAAAA
>NW_007268510.1:0-797 GCF_000164805.1 Carlito syrichta | reverse complement strand
GAAGAAGTTTGTTTAGAAAGTAAATTACAGAAAAACCGGTTTGATCCACCTCCTCAAGTTTGAAGAGGGGTCCAAACACTGAAGAGATATTTGGTGCTGAGTGTTTGAAGCTGGGTGTTTCTAAGGCTTTCTCTAAGAGTTTGAGAACAGGAGCATTTTTGTGAAATGTGACATGGGAGGGGGGAGGTTGTCGTCACGGCAGATAACTGTCCGATATGGCAGCGACCGGAGTTTCAGATAGTTGATCACATAGACAGGGAGTGTAGTGCGAGGTCTGTAAAACAAAGTTTCGAGACACAAATATTATTTTCAAATGTCCTTGAATTTAGCGAACAGAAAGACATTTAACTAGGAGTGCGTTGATCATGGGAAATGGAAAGAGGGTTGGAGCCAAAACGTGAGCCAACGCCAAGCCTCCTGCCCACAGTGGCTGAAGTTACGCCATTTGGGCTTTTTTTGTTCTTTATGATTCTTTGTGTGTGTGTGTGTGTGTGTGTGTTGAAGTCTCACTCTGTCACCCAGACTTGAGTGCAGTGACACATTCCAGGCCAACGGAGCCTCCACCTGCTGGGTTCTGGCAATCTTTCCGCCACAGCCTTTCAAGTAGCCGGAACTACAGTCGCGTGCTATTATGCCCGACTGATTTTTGATTTATTGTAGAGATGAGATCTCACCGATTTGCCCTTGTGTGTCTGGAACCCACAGCCTCAGGCACCTCACCCACCTCGGCCTCTCAAAGTGCTGGGATTACAGGCTGAGCCACCCAGCTCTGCCATTCTTTATGATTCTTATTAGAG
>NW_007268509.1:0-713 GCF_000164805.1 Carlito syrichta | reverse complement strand
TGCCCTTATGTAAATGTGCCCCAGGGATAGGAGGTGGGAGGGTAAGAGACTAACCCAGAGCTTGGGGAGAGAATAAAGAAACTGTCTTTTTCAGTCATAACAAGTTCCTCCCATTTAGAGAACAGCCAAATCATAACAAATTTTCCATAAAGTCTTAAAACCAGTTTAAAAATCAACTTGGCTCAAAGACTGGCAGATCATGGATGCACCTCCTCTGCCGCCCACACCCGAGTGCTCTGAAGATCCGGCTACATCCTGGGATCCCAAACCTGTCATTCCCAGCTTGCCGACTGTCCGAGCTTTCCCACAGGCGAGTCCCAGTCACCTCTTCCTCCAAGCTTCGCATGGTCTCGCCAGCTGCACAGGATACCTGCCTCGGTTCCTGGAGCCCTGGTGCTATGGGTCCCAAGGCAGCCGGCTCTTCTGATCCAGGGCACTGACGTGGGGTGGGGGTGGGCGGCTTTGGAAGGAGGCTCAGTTTCAGCTGCGCTGGGTCCCTGGGTCTGGCTGTGAATGGCTCCTTGGCTCCTCTCTGGCACAGGGAGAACCGGGCTGTGGCTGGGTGCAGTTGGCTCCAGGTAGAGTCAGCCTCCTGAGAAGTGGCTGGGCTGCCTGAGCTGCCCCTGTGAGGAGGGGCGGGGTTGGAGTGTCTTGGGTTGGGATCTTTTCCAGCTGAGTGACTCAGGCCACATATCTGGACCTTCAGGGTTTGA
>NW_007268508.1:0-617 GCF_000164805.1 Carlito syrichta | reverse complement strand
CATCCGGTTTGCTAGGATCTTGTTGAGAATTTTAACATCTATGTTCATCAAAGATATTGGCCTGCAGTTCTCTTTCTTTGTTGGATCTTTACCTGGCTTGGGTGTCAATGTGATGTTGGCTTTGTAAAATGATTTAGGGAGAGTTCCATCTTTTTCCATCGCCTGGAATAACTTCAGTGGGATTGGTATCAACTCCTCCTTGAATGTCTTGTACAATTCTTCTGGAAAGCCATCTGGACCAGGGCTTTTTTTTTTGTAGGAAGTTTTCTTATTACGTAGTCGATTTCCTTGATTGCTATTGGTCTATTTAGGGTCTCAATTTCTTCTTGTTCCAACCTAGGTAGGTTGTGTGATGTCAGAAAGTCCTCCATTTCCTTAAGGTTTTCAAGTTTGTTTCCATACAAGAGTACGTAGTAGTCTCTAATGATCTTTTGTATTTCTTCAGGCTCAGAAGTGACTTCATATTTTGTGTTTCTGATTGTGCTTATTTGGTTTTTTTCTCATTTTTTCTTGGTCAGTCTAGCTAGGGGACCATCAATCTTTTTTATCCTTTTGAAGAACCAGCTTTTTGTTTCATTGATTTTTTTGTATTATTTTTTTGTCTTCTATGTCCTGCT
>NW_007268507.1:0-861 GCF_000164805.1 Carlito syrichta | reverse complement strand
TTCGGGAGGCTGAGGCGGGAGCACGGCTTCGAGCCAGGAGTTTGAGACCAGCCTGGCCGGCATCGTGAGGCCCCGTCGCCGTGTCACGGTCTGAGTACGCTCGGCTGCTCCTCCCGATGCCACTAACTCAGAGGGGCAGGGAACCGGCAGAGAGAAGTTTATCTCTGAGTTCGAATCCAGGGTGCAGAGCCAGACTCGAGGTCTTTCAAAACGGTCCCGCTCCCCTTCTAGACTTTTACAGTTCGCTTTTACGGTCCAGAGTCGCCGGGACCTCCACGTCAGCCACACGACCGGCAGAGCAGGGACGAGCGCTTGAACTTCAGCCACGTTTATCGACAGCGAGGGACTTTTTTGGTCCAGACTTCCCGGTGCCAGGTATCAGGCGTATCTCACAGCTTTGACCAGTAGGGCCCGGCAGAAGCCTTCATCAAGCTCGCCACAGGGTAAAGGGCCTAGGACGTCACGCATCATGCAAAAGCTATACGAATCACAAAGCTTACCGTGACACGGGCACAAAGTGAGTACAAATGGGTACGCGTGGGTCCCTCTGATCAGCGGCCACCATCACCTTCGGGAGAGGCCGCACTGGCTCTTCCGGTGGCCTTTGAGTCTGCATGTCGGACGAGGTCCTGGGGGCTTCCGAGCAGCCGGAACTACGGGCGCGCGCTCCCACGCCCGGCTAATTTTTCGATTTTATCGTAGAGGTGAGGTCTCGCCCGCCCAGGCGGGTCTCGAGCCCGCGGGCTCAGGCCATCCACCCACCTCAGCCTCCCAAGGGCTCGGGATGACAGGCTGAGCCACCGAACCCGGCCAGAGGCTATTCTTAACGAGCACACCACGTGTGTCAGTCAGGGTGGTGGC
>NW_007268506.1:0-772 GCF_000164805.1 Carlito syrichta | reverse complement strand
GGGGGCATTGGGTACTGTTGGACCCTGACTGGATCGGTCGTGCTTTGAGCTCAATGAACACTGCCGGCCAGTGTTTGGCTAGTCCCGCTCCCCCCGTCTCTGCCCACACCTGGGGAAAGTCTTGCAACCATTTGGTTTATATCTTCTACTGGTGGCGGTGGGTCCTGGTGGAGGCGATACTCCTCCTCTAAGTTGACTGTAAGCACCTGGATAGGGTATCCATCTTTGTTTAAGACTTCAGTGCCTTTCTAGTGGAAGTGGATTTGAGCGCCCACCTTGGTAAGTAAGTCCCGGCCTAACAGGGGGTATGGGCAATCCGGAATAACTATGAAGGAATGCGACACCTGGCCTACACCAAGATCCACCATTCTTTGGGTAGTCCATGGATATGGCTTGGTGCCCATGGCCCCTTGCACCCACGAGACTTTATTTGCTACTTTTCCATGTGGCGTTAACAGGACAGAATGCTGTGCGCCCGTGTCCACGTGGAATTGCATGGGTTTCCCCTCCACCTTCAGTGTTACCCTAGCCTCGGGGAGGGGATCTGAACCCTGACCTCCCTAATTTTCTAGAGTTAGGACTTTTGGCTCATTTAAGGTAGGCTCTGGAAATCTTTCTGGACATTCTTTTGCCCAGTGCCCTTCCTTTTTGCAGTAAGCACACTGGTTTCTACCTAGTCTGGGATGTCCCTTCTGGAAACCACTTTTCCTATCTGGCCTCCCGGCCAGTTGCTTGAGGGGCCTCTGTTTTTCTCGGGGGTCACTGGCGGCAG
>NW_007268505.1:0-729 GCF_000164805.1 Carlito syrichta | reverse complement strand
TTTTTTTCTGGAGTTCTCGGCCGGTTAGAAATCACAGGACATATACGATTTATATATGTACGTATTTGTTTATTTACATAGATAATCGCATATATATGATAATCACATATAGATTTTGCTATAACAGAGTCGACATTAAAGTGACCGATGTCTGCTTCCTTTTGTCCTTTGTTGTGTAACTTGCCTTGGTTTGGGAAGGAGGATAGCACAGCTGACACAGAGACACTGTCATGCCTGTCCGTATGGTCACGGCCCCTAGAGAAGGGCATGGCCGGGGCGCGAGCGCTCCTGTACGGTTCCAAACCCGTGTTCGTGAGAGCTCGTGAAAAGCGTGCTTCCCCTTACCACCTAAGCACTCCCAGTAAGGAGCTTCAGGAGATCCTTGACTTCCCTGTAGTCTATGCTCCTTCAACTGAAAGATGTGAATCTCCTTTTACTCCCCTTTTCTGAGTGGTTATAAGTTTGAATAACACAGTATCGATGTGATCATAAGCCTTGTGAGCTATATGACTTTTGTGCCCATGTCATCGTAAACTTTGTGATTCGTATGGCTTTTGCATATTGCGTGACGTCCTAGGCCCTTTACCCTGTGGCGAGCTTGATGAAGGCTTCTGCCGGGCCCTACTGGTCAAGGCTGTGAGATACGCCTGATACCTGGCACCGGGAAGTCTGGACCAAAAAAGTCCCTCGCTGTCGATAAACGTGGCTGAAGTTCAAGCGCTCGTCCCT
>NW_007268504.1:0-734 GCF_000164805.1 Carlito syrichta | reverse complement strand
TCTCAGGCCATCCACTCACCTCAGCCTCCCAAAGGTGCGGGATGACAGGCTCGAGCCACCGAGTCCGGCTTTTTTATTTTAATGTTTCAGTTTTGAAGAACTTCAGACTTTTTTCATAATTTTGGATAATTCAGATCATGAGTATAAAAGGTTAGCTATAGGCTGGGCTCGGCGGCTCAGCCCGTGATCTCAGCACTCTGAGAGGCCAAGGCGAGCGGATCGCCCGAGCCCGTGGGTTCGAGACCCACCCGGGCAACTCGGCAGGACCTCCTCTCTACACTAAATCCAAAATCAGCCGGGCGTGGTCGTGCACGCCTACAGTTCCGGCTACCCTGAAGGCCGAGGCTGAGGCGGAAGGATCGCCAGAGCCCAGCAGGCCGAGGCCGCGGCGGCCGGGAGCGTGCCACCGCACCCCAGTCTGGATGACGGAGCGAGACTCCGACCCTAACAAAAGAAAAAGGAAAAAGGTCATCTATAAAAGGTTAAAAAGAAAGAAAGCAAAAAGCAAAGGAAAGATGTAAAAAGGTTGCCGGCATACAAGTGTGGTCTCTGTAAGGAAAAAAGGATATAAGGAAAACGAAGCCACCCCGCCCCTTCAGAACGACGTATAAAAGGCGCGTGTCAGCCCGGGTCGGGTCTCTCGTCCCCGAAGTCGCCGCGTCGGCTGCAAACGCGAGCCCAGACTCGAGCCCGAATAAAGTGTGTTCGCATCGGAGCCGGCTCTCTGTGGTCTC
>NW_007268503.1:0-436 GCF_000164805.1 Carlito syrichta | reverse complement strand
CCGGGAGCGTGCCACCGCACCCCAGTCTGGATGACGGAGCGAGACTCGGACCCTAACAAAAGAAAAAGGAAAAAGGTCATCTATAAAAAGGTTAAAAAGAAAGAAAGCAAAAAGCAAAGGAAAGATGTAAAAAGGTTGCCGGCGTACAAGTGTGGTTTCTGTAAGGAAAAAAGGATATAAGGAAAACGAATGATTTTATCTAGCCCGGGATCTCATACGGTAAACGTGTGCCCTATAACGAACAGGACAAAAGTCGAAGTCTCGAGCATGTCGAAAAACGGCACGAGCACGTCAAAGACGGTATGCGGAAGGTTTAGGGAAAGAAAGGTACGAAGGGAATCCCACAAACCATCGAGCTTGCCAAAAACAGTCAGATCGACGAATCCGCCATTAATCTCAAGCACCGACGTTAGGCCAGAACGAAATTAGATCAAAG
>NW_007268502.1:0-796 GCF_000164805.1 Carlito syrichta | reverse complement strand
TCAGCCTCATTTGTCATCCGAAAATGCAAGTGAAAACGACCTTGAGGAGTCACCAATTTTCAGTCAGGATGGCTATCATCAATCATTCCCAAAACAACAGATGCTGGCGTGGAAATGACACAAAGGGAACACTTCTACACTGCTCGTGGGAGTGTAAACTCGGACCAGCTCTGTGGATAAGCATTTGGTGATTCCTAAACGATCTAAAAATCGACCCTGCCATCCTCCTACTGGGAACATACCAGGAAGAACGAAATCCCTCTCTCCAAGAGATATTTGCACATGTATGTTTATCGCCACATTGTTCGCAGTAGCAAGAACATGGAGCCAACCATCCTGCCCATCTAAAGAGGACTGGATTCAAAATATGTGGTACGTAGGAACAATGCCATATTATGCAGTCACAACGAGAACAAACTCACGAAGTTCACGGAAACCTGGATGGAGTTAGAGTCTATACTACTGGGTGACCTTTCACGGAAGCAGAAACTGAGTATCACATGTACTCACTCATAAGTGGACCTTGAACAACCATCATAATAACGACAACAAAAAAGATTTTCAGAGTTGGGAGATGCAGGGGAGGGGGAGGGCCAGGACTTGCAGTAGTTGGTTTGTGCCCGGGGTGCCGGGACGTTCGGGGACAGGCCTGAACAACAAGGGTTCCTGTAAAATGAATATTAATATATTTCACCCTGAATTGTACCCTACTTCGTTCAAATTACAAATGAAGAAGAAAACGTTTATACCAGATCCCTGAATCCATGGCCAGTCATTAGAAAGGAATTCTTGTTTC
>NW_007268501.1:0-661 GCF_000164805.1 Carlito syrichta | reverse complement strand
CATACATGCACTTCTTTCCACCAGGTCCCTGCCCTCTTGATTTATTGGTATCAAGGGGAGCAGTTGAGCATTACTCAGACCATAATACAATGACCAAATCAAGATGAGTCCATATCCACCACTTTGAACATTCACTATTCTTTGTGGTGATAACATTTAAAAACTTCTCTCCTGGCTATCTTGGAATATTCAGGACATCGTTATTTGCCAGGGTCACCATACAGTGCCATAGCACACCTGAATTCACGCTCCTCTAATCGCAAACTAGTACACACACTGACCAACCTCTCCCCTGCCCCACAGGCGCTGATAGGCAGTCACCCTTTCACTCCCCGTCCCATCTCCTTCCCAGCACTTCCTGGGCAACTCTCAGCCTCTTGACCTCTCCTGGCTGGCCCAGGTCCTTCTCCTGCCTCCCTCCAGCATGCTTTTTCTCTTGACCTTTCTAAGAAGTCTCACCGAGAAAATCTCCATAAGATGCAAATTTAGCCACCCAACCACAGAATGTTCACATGAAAACTGGCCTCCTGCAGGGTAGATGCTCTGACGACTTTCCTTCTGTTTTCGTTAATAAATGGAACAGAAGTCAGAAGCAAGAGGCCTCGTCCACTGGAGGTTAAAGAGTAGCCGCAAGGGCAGGGGTGGGTTGGTGTGGCCTCAG
>NW_007268500.1:0-825 GCF_000164805.1 Carlito syrichta | reverse complement strand
AAAAGTACTTATGTAAAAATAATAGTGTCAAGAAAGCCCTACAGTGAGCCCTTGTATCTGGGAGCTCCACATCTATGGAATTGATAAAATGCAGATCAAAAATATTTGAAAAAAAATAACCCAAATAAAAATACAATATAGCAACTATGTACATAGCGTTTGCATTATATTAGGTATTATACGTAATCTAGACAGGATGTACAGCACAGAGGAGGATGCGTGTAGGTTATCTGCAAATACTACTGAATTTTATATGAGGGACTTGAGCATCTCTGCAGATTTGGGTATCCAAGGGCGCCCTGGAACCGAGGGAGGCTACTGTGCCGAGTAGCTATTGGTCTCTAATTTATTGCTCAGACGATCATGTGTCTGATTTTCAGCTGCTGAGTTAATCATGAACAGAACTAAAATACTTATAAAATCCTTAGAGAGATTGTGTTTCACTTTATTAGGATACTGCAGTATTTGGGAATTGTTAATTGGCAGGCCTAGAGGTTATTTGGATCTCGTTTACCGGTTAGCAGGACCTACAACTTGCACCCTCAGGATAAGTAACTGGTGCATCCCTAAGCTGTGCATTTCTCCCAAGGCTTGGAAGGAGGTGATAACTCCTTATCTCAGGTCTCTCTAACTTTCAGCTGTATTTTTAACTTCCTGCTGGCCTTCCTTTTTGTGAGTGTACCATCTTTATCTTTTCTATGAATTTTGCTTATTTCAGTGGGAGAATGAAGTATTGAAACGGTGGTTCTTAGATGCGGTTGTTTGCCAAGGCTGACATTTCAAGAGAAATTGGCTAAACCTGTTTTCAACCTAAGTAATGATGAT
>NW_007268499.1:0-414 GCF_000164805.1 Carlito syrichta | reverse complement strand
CAGGGCCTTTTCCTGCTTTCTGGTTACTCATGAGTGACTCTGCACAGCGTGAGGCACGTTAGCTGCTCTGGTCATTCTGGGGTCGGGGGAAGTGCATAGCGTGGAAAGGGCAGGACGGGATTCTCTGAAGACAGCACTCAGCTCTCTCTTGCTAGAGATACAGGTTACAGGCATCTGTCCAAATCCTGTGTTTCCAGAGCAGAAAATCAAATGCCACATCTTGTGACTTACAAGTGGGATTGTTTTTTGTGAGTTGGAGTCTCACTCTGTCACTCAGGCAGGAGTTCTGTGACGGTCTCACAGACACCACGGCCTCGACCTCTGAGCTCAGGTGATCCTTCCATCTCAGCCTTCCGGGTAGCTGGAACCGTAGATGCACGGCACCACACCTGGCTGATTTTTTTGATTTATTGT
>NW_007268498.1:0-711 GCF_000164805.1 Carlito syrichta | reverse complement strand
TCATTCAATTTACTGACCAAATACATAATGATCAGTGGCAACCAAAGATTGGATACTGCACTAAAGTGCAATATATACAGCAGACAATCATGGGCAACCCAAGCTCTTGGGGAACTCCAGGTTTAAAAGGGAGATACAGGTGAGCAAACAGATGGTTATGATGCAGTGAGATCAGAGTCATCAAAGAGAAACATGGACATCGTGCAGGCACACAAGAAGGTCACCTGACCTAGGCTGTCACTGTCATGGGAAGCATCCTGAAGGAGCAGATGGCAAAGCAAACAATGAATCCAGGCACTCCATTCTTGGGAGTGGAAGAACAGCAAGGAATCCCAGGATAGAGCTCTGTCTCTACATCTGTGTTCTTTCAGGGGCATTTACTAGAAGTAAGAATTTGCTGAAAATGTTCTCAGACATGCAGAGTGTTTCCTAGATCTCCTTTCATAAGAATCTATAACTCTATTTTCTTTCATGTCAATTCAAATTCCCTGCCAACTTTTAATTCCAGGATCATCCCACCCATCTTATCTTTCCCCACTGCTCTCAGCACACCCCTCCATTCCGTCAAAACACAGGCATTAATGCAAGCCCACCTGGTCTCTAATACTCAATGGCAGATGACTGAACCCATTCTGTGGAATGGGATGGACTCTAGAAGAGCTTTGCTACTCACAGTGTGATCCCTGAACCAGTAGTATCTACATCACCTGG
>NW_007268497.1:0-837 GCF_000164805.1 Carlito syrichta | reverse complement strand
CTCAATAGCTCAAAATACTCAAGTGGCATAGTCTGGACTTGAACCCAGTTCTGATAACACATTCCTTACTCCCTCGACGTACTCACCATCCCTATCCGTTCATCTTCAAGATTCCTGAGGACAGTGGCAAACTCCTGCAAAGACCTTGCTGGAAAAGAGAAGGGGTACATGAGGTAGGGGGATAGTGACTGGGGAGCCTTTCCAGGTCTGATGATTACTTATGGACTTAAATTCCAGGCGTGATAGCTCATGCCTGTAATTTTGGCTACTTGCAAGGCAGAGGCAGAAGGATCCCTGGAGCCCAGCATGTCGAGGCTGCGGTGGCTGGGAGCGGCCAGTGCACTCCAGTCTGGGTGACAGAGTGAGACTCCAACTCAAAAAAAAAAAAATTCCTTGGCACATGCAGACACCTAAAGTCAATTGCTTCTCAAGGATCCCTTTATCTTTTAATCACTAACCATTAAGGATGACCCAGAAATGCAGGTTAATTCCACCTGGCATGCTAGCTAGCAAAGGATTTCTTCAAGGAAAAGGCGGGCAGTTCCTGAGAGTAACCAGGACTGGTGAGTTGCTGGCAGGTTCTCAAGTCACAGACTGGAAGAGGCAGAGTTTCATTTAGGAGCTGAAGGATTTCCTGTCCAGCATTCAATCTCCTCAACCTTTGTCATAGGGTTGCGTCAGAACCCAACCTTTTCTTTGGTGCCAGAACTAAACAAACAGTGTTGCTGGTGTTGGGGACCACACCTTTGGCCTCTTCTTGGGCTCCTCCTCTCTGACTCCTAAGGCCACTGTTAATAGAATGCAGCTTGCAGCATGGCACCCAGATGCAGGCAGTTG
>NW_007268496.1:0-831 GCF_000164805.1 Carlito syrichta | reverse complement strand
GGTATATATATATATATTCAAAAAATAAAATAAAATCAGTATCTAAAAGCAATATCAGCACTCTTACAGTCATTGCAGCTTTATTTTCAATAGTCAAGACTTGGAAATAATCTAAGTGTCCACCAACGAATGAATTAATAAAGAAAATGCAACACATGTATGCACGGGAGCGCGTGCGTGCGCACACACACACAGAGTGGAAAACTGTTTAGCATAGATTTTAAAAATAAGAAAATATTTTCTTTTGGCTGATAACATGGGTGAACCTGCAGGACATCATACTAAGTAAAAAATGAAAGAAAAAGCTAAAATTTTAGAAGAAAAGGGTAGATTGGTGATTGCCAGCAGCTGGTGGAGAGGCATAGGAATGGGAAGATGTTCTTCAAATGTGCTCACTCATCAGTGGACCTTGGACAACTACTTTAATACTATAAGAAAATGAGAGTAGCAGGAAACTGGGGAAGGTAGTGGGGCAGGGAGGTGGGATTTGCAGTAGTAGAAACGGGGAAGGGTGGGACACCTCATCAATAAGGGTACCTGCACAATGAATATTTGTGTACCTAACTCTGAATTGCACCCCACAATGTTGAAATGAAAACAAAAAATTACGTTAAAAAGTAGTTAGCCAGGCTCGGTGGCTCAGCCTGTAATCCCACGCCTTTGGGAGGCTGAGTGAGTGGATTGCCTGAGCCCGCGGGTTCGAGACCCGCCTGGGCAGCGAGACCTCATCTCTACAATAAATCAAAAAATCCCTCCAGTCTGGGCGGCAGTGAGACCCCAACTCAAAAAAAAAAAAAAAAAGTTGAAATTTAGTATAGTAAGTTCTCTGGT
>NW_007268495.1:0-759 GCF_000164805.1 Carlito syrichta | reverse complement strand
CTAATTTTGCAGGCATATAACCTTTAGTTTTTAATGGAGGAAGCCTACTAAAGACCATAATAAAATTGTTCTTCTCATGCTTACTATCTCGCTCAAGAAACTAAATTTCTGGCATTTAGGTGAAGATAAATATTAAGTTAATTATCAGGGTATTATATTTTAACCTCATTTTAGCATAGTTGTATGTATTTCCAAAAAAGTAGCTTGTTTTACTTCTTTTATCGCAGTACATGAGGTCATATCATGGTAAGCATGAATTTGGCTTTGATAAAAATTTGGTTTTCTACATGCAACCATGTTAACGTCCATTGTTCATTTTTCGTCATTTTCTGATGACCCTCAAATATGTTTTTCAAACTTGTGGATGAACATTTGTATGGTTTTGGGACCGTAGCTAAGAAAGTATGATGACATAACTGTTATAGTCCATGTCTTTTCATTACATAGGGGAATGATTTCTCTCAAATGTATTCCTAAGATTGCAGTTTCTATACTGTAGGCTGTTAGCACATGTACAGCTAACCCCAAAGTGTTTCACAATTTTAAAGCCTAACTCACACTTCTAACAGGATAAACATACGCAAGGCCTCTTTCTTCATGATTTTTCCAACATTATTCATTTTTCATTTTTCAAGGGTTTTTTTTCCTTTATCTTGGGGTTTGATTGTTAGAGTCAGAGTCTAACTCTGTCGCACAGAGTAGACGGTCACAGACACTGCAGCCTCCAACTCCCGGGCTCGGGCGATTCTTCCAGCTCAG
>NW_007268494.1:0-402 GCF_000164805.1 Carlito syrichta | reverse complement strand
CCAAACCATACTTATTGGAAGCTCCTTGCCAACGGTGCTCTCCAGCTCCCTCCTTCCTCCCTATATGAGAACATCTGATGGGGAGCTCAGGTGACTTCCTTGGACCCACCCGCAGGCACTGTGAGGTCAGAGAGATGGGTCTGTATTCATTCTGCCTTCCAGGGAAGCTATGACCTAGTCTTGGTGTTTTGGCCTCTGGGGGTCTCTACTCTTCCTGCAAATGTGAATCCCCACCCCAGCAGGGGAATGGAGAAGCTTGTCTCAGGCCCTCTGGTGAGGGAGGGCCACTTCTGCTTTCCAGGGGGAAGCTGTGTCGGGGGGAGCAGAACTGTGGCTGTAGGGGAGGCCGGAGGGAGAAGGCCCTAGAGGAGACCCGCAAGGAAGTGATACTTCTTCCAGGGG
>NW_007268493.1:0-794 GCF_000164805.1 Carlito syrichta | reverse complement strand
CCCGCTGGGCTCTGGCGATCCTTCCGCCTCAGACTTCCGAGTAGCCGGAACTACAGGCGCATGCTACCACGCTCAGCTAATTTTTTTTGATTTATTATAGAGATGAGGTCTCACCATTTGCCCAGGCAGGTCTTTAATCCGAGGGCTCAGGCGATCCACTCACCTCAGTCTCCCAAGGTGCGGGATTACAGGCTGAGCCACCGAGCCCATCTATAGAAGCCAATTTTTATGCCTCCTGTTAAACAATAATGATATGAAAAGCAAAATAATATGTAATATTGATATTAAAGTGACGCTGATGGTTCCTAGTCTTTGACGAGTATGACTGTCCCAAACCATGTCCCATCTAGAGGTACCTAGCCCATCACAGACCTCGGCACAACTCTTGGGGGACCCGCCCAGACTGGTCTTGTGTTAGAGAACATAAATCTGTGTGGAGGATGCAGGGGACAGTGAGGACCCCTTCCATCTCTGCCCCAGAGTCCAGGAATTGTCAGTGTCCCCCTACGAGAGCCCTAGGACAGTGCTGTGAAAATCAAGGGTGGTCATTTTATGCCTCAGTCTAGAGACAGGCCAACTATGGGGGCTTTTCTAGGAAGAAATTCCACAACTGAAGTGCACTTTTCAATGCTGACCCCATTACCCATAACCCAGAAGAAACCACTTTAAACCCATGTCCCCCTGGTTCCTCAGGGAGATAGGGCCTCCCCTTCCAAGCAGAAACAAAAGAGCCCAGGCTTGGATGTCAGAACAGGGAGAGGAGGAAGTCAAGCCGAGCAAAATCAAACAAGAAG
>NW_007268492.1:0-546 GCF_000164805.1 Carlito syrichta | reverse complement strand
GGAGTTTTAGTAGCACATGCATTAAAGTGCAATTGTAGGGGAGGAATCACAGTCTTTGGGAACTTAAACAATTCTACATCCTTAATATCCTGCCTAGGAACAGATTGTGGTTTCAGGGGCCTATAGATTTTCCACAATTTTAACTAGAAACATGCTTTTTGATTCTTTTTAAAAGATACTATTTTCTGTATCAAAACATGCAATGTAGTACTTCCCATGAAGTGGTAGATAACTTTAGAAGGGACAGGTTGTTGGGGCACCTGTGTTAACTTCATCTGATGAATTCACCTCCTTCCATGAAATTCAGCCATCAGTATCAATGAACAGAACAACCTCAATCCCAGGACAACCCAACACTCCTTCCTGGTTACAGCACCCTCAAAATGCCCTTGTGTCAATAACTCCAAGAGATAGTTTTTCTTTCTCTATCTCTCTTTTTTTTTTTTTGAAAACAGGATTTATTGAGAAGACGGAAAAGCTGCCACAGTAGGAGGGGACCCAAGGGTGTTGTGCAGGGAAGAGTTTTTCTACAAGGGATGTTCTTGG
>NW_007268491.1:0-649 GCF_000164805.1 Carlito syrichta | reverse complement strand
TATTATGCATAGTTCTGGGAGAATCGGCTGAGCATACGCAGAAGGAAGAAGCTAAGCACTCATCTGTCACCACCTGCAAGAAGGAGCTGTAGGTGCGTTTAAGATGGAAATGTAATACCTCAAACAATACACATTTAGAAGAAAACCCATGAGACACACTGCAAGATATTGGCCTAAGCAACACATTTATTTCTGAGTCTGCAAAAGCAAACGTAACGAACAAAAACGGACAAGTAGAACTTCATTAAGCTAAAATGCGTATGCATAGCAAAAACAAACATTCAACGGAGTACACAGACAATCCACCAAACGGGAGAAAATATTTGCAAACCATGCATCCGACAAAGCCATAATATTCAGAGTCAGTAAGAAACTTAAAAATCCCAAAAAGAAAAAAATCAACCTCATTAAAAAAGTGAGCTAAGAACATCGACAGACATTTTAAAATATGAAACAAGCAGCTAGCAAACAAATGAAAAGAATATTTAACATCGATAATCATCAGAGAAATGCAGACCACATTCCCAATGAGATATCATCTCTCACCAGTAAGACGGCTATTGTCAATAAGTGAAAAAATGTCAGATGTTGATGAGGTTGTGCAGAAAAGTATCACTCACACACTGTTGGTCAGAATGAAAGCTAGTTC
>NW_007268490.1:0-618 GCF_000164805.1 Carlito syrichta | reverse complement strand
GTGGAATGCACACACAGGAATCATGGATGATTTTAAAAGGACATTCTGGAATTAGACAAGATTACCAAAAGCTGATTTAATTAACTTTGTGACTCAAGGTGAAAATTATTCCAAAAATATTTGCACTATTACTTTTTACTTTTCTATCTCATTTTTTAAAATGCCAAAAATTCACATAAGCATAAAGAAAGAAGAAACACTAATCAGTAGTATCCCATCATTTAATATTTTTGTCAATTCCTCTCCAGGTTTGTTCAGCATAGTCACATGGATAAATATAGAGACATAGCTATTCCAGGGGGAACCTCTCCAAAACAGGAATTCATTTATTAAAAATTATGTATTCGCCCCACTCAGTGGCTCAGCCTGTAATCCTGAGCTTTGGGAGGCCGATGTAAGTGGATTGCCTGAGCCCGCGGGTTCGAGACCCACCCGGGCAACTTGGCAAGACCTCATCTCTACAATAAATCAAAAAATTAGCCGGGCGCGGTAGCGTACATCTGTAGTTCCAGCTACTTGGAAGACTGAGGTGGAAGGATCGCCGGAGTCCAGCAGGTCAAGACTGTGGTGGCAGGGAGCGGCCACTGCACTCCCGTCTGGGCAACAGAGGGAGACTCC
>NW_007268489.1:0-548 GCF_000164805.1 Carlito syrichta | reverse complement strand
CAGTCATGCGCTACCATGCCCGGCTGATTTTTTGATTTATTGTAAAGATGAGGTCTCGCCTGCCCAGGCGGGTCTCGAATCCGTGGACTCAGGCAATCCACTCACCTCTGCCTCCCAAAGGCGCGGGATTACAGGTGGGACCACCGAGTCCAGCTTCTTAGTTGTTTTTTCATTAACTACTGAGTTAAATAAAATCTCTTATATGTGTTCATTTTATATTTGTATGAAAGTCTAGTTTTGTTTTTGTTGTTTTTTGCTTTTTTTTGAGTTGTTGTCTCTCTCTGTTGCTCAGACTGGTGTGCAGTGGCAAACTCATGGCCACTCCAGCATTGACCTCTGGGTTCTGGTGATCCTTCTGCCTCAGTCTTCCATGTAACTGGAACTACAGGCACATGCTACCATGCCCGGCTATTTTTTTCTTATTTATTGTAGAGACAAGGTCATGCCAGGTAGGCTGGACTGGTCTTGAAGCCGTGGGCTCAGGCAATTCATTCACCCCAGCCTGGGATTGCAGGCTGAGCCACCAAGCCCATCCTGAAAGTCTAGTT
>NW_007268488.1:0-576 GCF_000164805.1 Carlito syrichta | reverse complement strand
GTTTGTTCCCTCCTGGCCCTCCGTGGCCATGGGAGTGTGTGTAGCTGTACTGGCTGCTCTGGAAGTGCTGGGTCCTGTCAGTTTTATTATATATCTATATATTTATTTGTCATTGGTTTTTGAGTTGCAGTCTCATTCTGTCGCCCAGACTGCACTCCAGTCTGGGCGACAGAGCGAGACTCCAACTCAAAAAAAACAAAAGTGTTTTTAGGTGACGACCGCCAGTGTCGGCAGCTGGACTTGCAGAGAACTGCATTCCTAGAACAATGTTGCGTGTCCTGAGTGTTTTTTCCCCTGCCTTCTCCACTCTTATGGAGTTGGGTGTGAGAGGAATTGTCCAATCTGAATGTTAAACTTTCACAGAAGTGATAGCTGATCATTTAGATTTGCTGCAAAAACAAACCAACACTGGCAGGGTCTGGTACTGCTGAGGCTCCCAGTTTGTTCCTGTGTGGTGCAAGTTTTGCCCACTGCGCTGGAAGATGGGACGGGAGTGCGGAGAGGACTAGGGACTGAAGAGGAAGGTGGGATCTTCTGGGCATCCCCTGTGCTGAGGCCACACCAACCCACCCCTGC
>NW_007268487.1:0-544 GCF_000164805.1 Carlito syrichta | reverse complement strand
CCTCTGGCGATCCTTCCACCTCAGCCTTCCGAGTTATAGGCGTGTGCTACCCTGCCCGGCTGGTTTTTGATTTATTGTAGAGATGAGGTCTCGCTTCCCAGGAGGGTCTCGAACCCGCGGGCTCAGGCAATCCATTCACCTCAGCCTCCCAAAGGCACAGGATTACAGACTGAGCCACCGAGCCCGGTTTGTCATGTTTTTTAACATTTTTCTTTGTGACCCCATGCGTCATTCCACTTTTGAACAAGTTCACCATCAAGGATTATTCCTGACATCACTTTCTGACTGCACATCCCTTGGTGAGCCACTGTTTTCAGTTACGAAGTGCACGGAGAGCAAAATTGAACAACCATTTCTTTCTTTTTTTTTTTTTGAGTTGGAGTCTCACTCTGTTGCCCAGATTGGAGTGCAGTGGCCACTCCCGGCCACCGCAGCCTCGACCTGTTGGGCTCTGACAATCCTTCCACCTCAGCCTTACACGTAGCTGGAACTACAGGCATGCACTATCACACCCGGCTAATTTTTTGATTATTGTAGAGATGAG
>NW_007268486.1:0-813 GCF_000164805.1 Carlito syrichta | reverse complement strand
TTTTGTCCTTTCGATGACAAAACATGATGTAAAGAGGTATCGTACACAGTGTGAAGATACCTTATGCACACAGGCTGTCTGTGTTCACCACGGTTTTTATAAGAATCAGAATCGGCTCCTGGGATGCCGAAGGCTGAGCATCCAAGGATGTGCTCTTTGCGACCTGGAGGCCCAGAAAAGTCAGTAGTGAGGCTCAGGCTGAGTCCAGAGGCTCAAGGAACAGGAGAGCCGTGAGGTCAACCCCGGGGCAAGAACAAGAGGGACCAATGTTCCAGCTGAAGCAGTGAAGTGGAGGGATAAAATTCTCCCTCCTCTTATTTTGTACCTTCAAGCCCTCAGTGGACTGAATCCCACCCACCCTCGTTATGGAGAAGCATCTGCTTGTTCAGTCACTAAGACACATACCAGTGTTTTCCGGATATATCCTCACAAATGCACCAGAAATCACGTTACACTAGAATCTAAGCATCTCAAGGTCCAGTCATATTGATACAGAAGATAAACCATCACGCTGTTTTTTTATCACATAGAGATCCACTCGTTCACTTATCAGACGCTTCATGAAAGCTTACTTATGCCACCTGACGTGGTGGGGGCTTTAGATCTATAGCAGTACTTTGCTTATTTATCGCATGATACAGATTATCCAAGACATGCAGCCATCCTTAAGACACCCACTTTAATTTTCTCATCATATCTGTGGACCAGGAATTTGGAAAGAACCCTGCAGAATGGCTTGTTTCTGCTCCATGATGTCAGGGGTCTTGGAGCAGAAACAAGACCCAATGGCTCAGTCAAGAATTCTCTAGAGCT
>NW_007268485.1:0-747 GCF_000164805.1 Carlito syrichta | reverse complement strand
CCTGGATGCTAACTTTATCATACAGCATTAAACTGCTTGTCTTGTTCCTTCTCTCCCACTGACCAGTAGCAAATTCATTGTGTTGTTCATCTTTGTATCCCTACCAACTAGGGCTAGTGCCTGCAGTAGCAGACCTATTCAAATTAAGCAAATCCAAACAAACATGAAACCCCCACTTAACTGAAGGAAGGCTGCTGGTTCCTGGACATAGAAGTAATTTGTTCAGACAGTCGCTGTGCTATAGGAGTTTACAGGTCAGCGCTGGACCCATTCTGTCCACTGCAGTTAGTGAGCTGCCAGAATCGAGTCCTGTGGTCAGACCCAGGGACAACAGAGCAACGCACTGCCATCGGAGGTGGAAAGGGCCAAGGAAAAGGATTCATTCTTCTCCTCCACAAATATTTGTGTCAATCATCGTAGCATACGCAGCGCTTAATATCCATGAAACACCAGGTGATGGGATGCAACAGCAAAGAAAACTGCGGTGGCACATGTCCTGGTGGACATCACTGTGTGGCGAAAGATGACAGGCAGTGGACGGAATTATGTAAAATTATGCTAGATGTGGAGCAGAAAAATAACAGAGGGTTGAAATTCTCTAAGGACGTGAGCTCCTTTGGCGGGGGCAGCCGTGAGCGGGCTTTGAGCAGGAGTGGTCATGAACGGTACAGTCTGCAGCAGGTGGGAAGACTGCAGGCAAGAAGAGCTGGTGATTTTAAGATGCAAATATTTTCTGCATGGCTGAAA
>NW_007268484.1:0-680 GCF_000164805.1 Carlito syrichta | reverse complement strand
TAAGCCTTGTCAGACCTAGAGTTGGCAAATACTTTTTCACAGTCTGTAGGCTGTCTCCCTGCTCTCTTGATGGTTTCTTTGGCTTTGCAGAAGCTTGTCAGTTTAATAAGGTCCCATTTGTCTATCTTCTCTCTTAAGTCCTGTGGGTTTCGGGTTTTGTACAGAAATTGGATGCCAGTTCCGATTTCCATGAGAGTATTTCCTTCCTTTTCTAAGGTTCTTATGGTTTGAGGTTTTACATTTAGGTCTCTGATCCATTTGGAGTTAACCTTTGTGCATGGGGATAGATAGGGGTCCTGTTTCAATCTTCTGCATGTGGTCAGCCAATTTTCCCAGCACCATTTACTGAATAGGTTTTCCTCTCCCCATTGGTAGGTGGTGGGGGCTTTGTCGAAGATGAGTTGGTTGAGAAATTGAGGTTTTGCTTCTGGAATCTCGATTCTGTTCCATTGATCTATATGCCTGTTCCTGTACCAATACCAAGCTGTTTTGATGATTGTAGCTTTATAGTAAAGTTTGAAATCTGGTATTGTGATACCTCCTGCTTTGTTTTTTTTGATGAGGATTGTTCTGGCTATTCTTGGATGTTTGTGTTTCCATATGAATTCCTGTGTTGTTTCTTCTAGGTCTGAAAAGAATGTTGTTGGTAATTTAATGGGTATTGCATTGAATTTGTAGAT
>NW_007268483.1:0-845 GCF_000164805.1 Carlito syrichta | reverse complement strand
AATTTCTTCCGTCGCATTTACTTTACCAATGAGGCAAAGTAAAAAATGAGTCAATAATACATGTTACATTTGAAAAAGACATATATAGAGCACTCCAACTGATCCTAAAAGCATCCTTTATTCTGTGCACTGTTTTCATGGCCTGGAAGATTTGTGCGTCCACATTCTCATGGAATTTGGTGAATGTCTTTGACATCCAGTCTTGTGTCTGTCATCAGGAACAGGTCATTTTCGATGGGTTCTATTGCTTGGAATCTGGAAATCCCTTTCTTTAGGTGTTAACTCATTAAGTCTTTGGGGATTGCCATTTTTTTCACTTTGTTTTTGTTTGTTTTCTGTGAAGACAGACTTCTCTTTTTATTTTTTGTTTTGTTATCTTTTATTACATAAAGTTGCTTCTGTTGGGGTGGGAGTTTTTGTTGTTTTTATACCTGACCTTCCTCCTCTGGTCCACTTTTGGGAGAGACAATAATGCCAGGAAGACTGGTGAACTGGGGAATAACCATATGGCACTGCTTCACTAATGCAGTGTGGGAGGGACAGAGCAGGTCCTTTCCTGTAGGTCAGAGTTTGTTCCCTCCTGGTACTGGCAACAGGGGCCCTGGGTCTCTGGGAGCTCTGGTGACCTCCTCCTAAGCCTCCTCCTTTGTGACTCATCAGCAGGATTGGCAAGCAACCAGACTCTACTATGCCACAGGTGCTCTTGGAGACATGGAGTGGCTTTCTTTCATCTTGGTGGAACTGCCCCCTTCACTGAAGTGTGGAAGGGAAGTAGCTATCTGAAAGTTGGGATTCTCCCTCAGTCCTCAGAAGGGCATGTTCAATACCACCACACTGCACAGAGG
>NW_007268482.1:0-460 GCF_000164805.1 Carlito syrichta | reverse complement strand
CCAAACATATTTCCTGGCTGGGCGCAGGGACTCATGCCTATAATCCCAGTATTTTTGGGGGGCCAAGGTAGGAGGATTGCTTGAGCCCAGGAGTTCAAGATCAGCCTGGGCAACACCATGAGACCATGTTTCTCAAAAAAATCAAAGACTCAGTTGGGCATGGCAAAGCACATTAGCAGTCCCAGATGCTCAAGAGGCTGAGGTGGAAGGATTACCTGAGTCTGGGAGGTCAAGGCTGCAGTGAGCTTTGATTGTACCACTGCCCTCCAGCCTGGGCAGCAGAGCCAGACCCTGACTCAAAAAAAAAGATACTATCCAGTCTTGGCTGTGAGCTTGTAAGGCATTTCTTGGAAGCCGCAGAATGCACCCTGGCAGGATTGCAGGCCTGTATGGTGGAAATCAGACCCCTCCCTCTCCCAGCCTCCCAGCTCAGCTTCCATAGTGGTTGGGAGTGGCTCCT
>NW_007268481.1:0-648 GCF_000164805.1 Carlito syrichta | reverse complement strand
TCAGCCAGTAATGAACCGGTGTCTTGAGGGGCGGGCGCTCAGAGCCTCCCTGTTCGACCGGCGGTGCCGGGTGCTGGGCTGGGGAGAGAGCTGGAGGGAGCAGGGACCCAAAACTTCCCCGCACGCTGCAATACCTGGCCTTAGGACATGAGGTAAAGTTTGTTGATAGGTGGGCAGGGCAATGGAAGTCTCTGCCTGGAGAATGGCAAGGCAGTTTAAGCAGGTCTGTTTTTCTCCGCTTGTCTGGGTCCTCTGATTTGGGGTCTCACGCTGAGTGCCTCAGCCAGGGTGGACCCGGAGTTCCAGAGCTCCAAAGTTCCAAAGGGCAGGCTCTAAACAGTGAGAGTGGCGCTGGGACCCTACAGAGGACTTCAGCCAGAAATGGAACCAGCGTCTCTGAAGGGCGGGTGCCCAGAGCCTCCCTGTGTGACCGGCGGCTTGATGCCGGGTGCCCGGGCTGGAGACAATGCAGCCGGGGAGGGATCTGGAGGGGGCTGGGACTGGAGACTTCCACACACGAGTAGAATGGCAGCAGTGGGGGGAGGGGCGCAATATCTGGCCTTGCGTGGGACTGAAGTTCCCGGGCCTCACCCCAGCGCAGTTGGTGGTGGGCTGGGGGATGGGGGTAGCGAAGGATAGCCTTTTTGG
>NW_007268480.1:0-308 GCF_000164805.1 Carlito syrichta | reverse complement strand
CTTACTGGGGTGTCACAGTCAGACCTATCCTGAAATGGAGTTCTCCTATTGTGACTGATGTCCAGGCTCCACCTGTGTTTGTCCCTCCCAGTTGTGGTCCAGCTGTGTGGGTCTGACATTCAGAGGATTGCTGGGAAGGAGGGGGTTTGTGTCAGCCCAAGACTCACCACTGATCTCTTTGGAGTTCTTCCTCCTCCCTCCTGGCCACACGCTTTGTCTCACAGCTGGATCAGGGGAGGGGATGGGGCGCCTGGAACTCAGCACTCATCAGGTCCCTCTGAAGTTTGTGCTCTCTGGATATTGCCTTT
>NW_007268479.1:0-767 GCF_000164805.1 Carlito syrichta | reverse complement strand
TCTATTGAGTTGGAGTCTCACTCTGTCACCCAGACTGGAGTGCAGCGGCCGCTCCCGGCCACCGCAGCCTCTAACTGCTGGGCTCTGGCAACCCTTCCGCCTCAGCCTTCCAAGTAGTTGGAGTTACAGGCATGCACTACCACACCTGGCTGATTTTTGGATGTATCGTAGAGATGAGGTCTTCTGCCTAGGCGGGTCTCGAACCCGCAGGCTCAGGCGCTCACAAACTTATTATTATAATGAAGCAAGTGTCGCGATCGGGCACTTGTCTTCAATGAATTCTACTCTGGGAATAAGTGTGCCGGTTGCAGCTGATTCAAATCTTTTCATTTGCTCTTCTTCTGCCCCTCATGAGGCTGACATTTGCGAGTACAGAGGCAAGCAAGCTTCTCTGTGAAATGACTCACTGCTATTGAACTCTGATCACCCTTTTATATTTATAAAGTTTTGCGAGTCACATTTCAAATGGGAAAAATATCAAGAATGGAATTTAATTGTTAATTTATTCGTGGTGGTTGCAGGCAATGGCTCCCCAGTCATGAAAGGTGTGTGAACCCGGGTGCTCCTCAAAGCTGGGCTAGGTCAGTCTCAGTCTCAGCTAATCAAAAAAGGACTCTTTGGGGAATCATTTCTTCACTGCTCCCCGTACCTTACATGTCTTTTATCTTTGCATGCATTTAATTAAAGGGTCTCCAACTCCACTCCCTGCACAAACGTCTAAAATTTTTCATCAGACAGCTTACACATTCGTATTCAGTACTATCTGA
>NW_007268478.1:0-810 GCF_000164805.1 Carlito syrichta | reverse complement strand
CTGTATTGCTTCTCAGAGCATTTCACCTCAAGACTGGATAATTTTAAATAAGCCATTCATCTAATGGTTTTGCTCTGTTCTTTTCCTTTCTGATTTATTAAATTAGAACGTCTCAGTGAAACAAGAATGCTCCCCAAACCTGGGTAGTTACAATGTAAAATTGCAAATGGGCAAAGTGAAAAGTAATGATTTTCCTCTCTGTCATCTATAAAATTAGGATTTAAGATTTTGTCTTTTTGGCATAGGACATCAGGCTGTTCACAGCCTATTTGCAATATTCAAGGGCTAGATAAGACTTCTCAGTTCAAAGGACAAGAGCTTTTATCTGTCAAGCCTTGCACTATGAGTTTCATTTCAAAAATCATGTAGGCCTGATGGAAATAAAATTGAACTTGAGTTTGAGTGTCAACTCTGAAATTTACAGGCATCATTACCCTGCCCGAAAATACTTGATTTCCTCTTCTGCGAAATGAGACAGATCTTATCTAGGCTCCTTTATACCCATCCAGCATACTGCATTGTTCTATAATGTGATGTTAATGTGAGCTACTGTTATCAGTGCATAATCCACATATCGAGTTGTTTCCCCAAATGCCGAGAAGATTAGGAAAGAAACAAAAATGGACAAAAAGTGTGGGTTGTATATTCTTTGCCAAGAAGTAGTTTGTTTCTTTTTCATAGTTATGTCACTTCTTTGTGTATTAATATTTTATACATAAGGTGTTAGAAGCTCTAACCTCATTGGCTGGAGAGGTATTTTAATAGGCAGATTATGATCTTGAGAGGAAAAATAAAATTTGGTGTAATTTG
>NW_007268477.1:0-813 GCF_000164805.1 Carlito syrichta | reverse complement strand
GAAAAGCCACATGGGCTTTTAAGATAAGCCACTCAACTCAAATCATAGGAGATAGGTTGGTGTGACATTTCAGTTATGAGGTCAATGAGCACCAGCCTTCTGAGAATGTGTGTGCTATGTGACAGTAGAAACATGTGTTGGCTAAATTTCCCAAGTCTCTTCTACTATGCTTTAGGGTAGCCATGAGTCCACTTCATATGCATTTCTATCATAGTCATCTTAAAGCAACACATTATCTTTTCATAACAAGAATGAAAGCATAAAGGAGAAATGTTGTGCATGATGACACAGGGAACAATGACACAAGGTCATCTTATGACCGCAAGACACAGAGCGAAGTAAAGACTAATGACACCACTAGTTGGAAATCAGTGGGAAAATCCAAAATTGGTACAGTGAAAATAAGTAAAGAAGTCTTTTTATTTCAGTGAAGTGTTTTAATACTTTCAAATACATCTTCCTCATTATTCCTCATAATTAAAAATAAGGTCAATCATGTCAAGCTTTTCCATTTTGCTTTCTTGCTGTTCCTCCCAATTTGTTCAAACCACAGTGGGTCAATGCCCCCATTGTCAAGTGATTTGAGACTCAGTACTGTTTTATTAACCTACACAGGAGTTCAAACGCCAACTGAAGTTCTATTGCAGAATACTGTAAGATAATAATGGAGACACTTGGACTTGAATATGTTGTATCCTTTGTTCTTGTGCCAGCATGAGCTCCATTGAGCCCTTTGATACCAGTACACAGAAGAGGGGGTAAGATCTAGGCAATAAGCCTGATCCAATGAAGTCTGCTCTTGAGAGCAGTGCC
>NW_007268476.1:0-552 GCF_000164805.1 Carlito syrichta | reverse complement strand
CATGCAAGAGATGAATGATCACTTCACGCGACCCAACATAAGAATAATCGGGCTTCGTGCGGCAGAAAGACAAACCGAAGCCCCACAGGAACAAACTTGTCATGAAATCATTCAAGAAAACTTCCCTCATGTCATTAAGGATGAAAAAATTCAAACACAAGAGATTCAGAGAACCCCTGCAAGACAACAAACGAGAAGACCAACTCCCAGACACATAATAATTCGCCTAAACAAAGTAACTATGAAAGGAAAAATCCTAAAGGCAGCAAGAGAAAAAGGCCAGACTACCTACCAGGGAAAATCAATTAGAATAGCAGCAGATTTATCAACAGAAACCCTTCAGGCCAGGAGAGCCTGGAGCCCTATCTTCAAAGTTCTAAAAGAGAAACAATTTCAACCAAGAATAACCTACCCAGCCAAACTAAGCTTCATAAATGAGGGAGAATTGAAATCTTTTCCAGACATCCAATCCCTACGAACCTACGCCGCTGCCAGGCCACCTCTACAAGAAACACTTAAGAAAGTACTGAACACAGAAGAAAAAGAAAAAAG
>NW_007268475.1:0-781 GCF_000164805.1 Carlito syrichta | reverse complement strand
CGGCCCCCTCTGCCTCCACCCCTATTTATTTGGTCTATTTTACATTCTGGGATGAAAGTCCCTTTTTGGGGTCATCAGGTGATGGCCAGGAAGCCAAAGGGCAGGACCAGAATACGTGACTTCAGGTCCCCGTAGAAAGTCCCACATGGGCCCCGGGGACCAGTGACATGGCCTGATCTTCTCTCGTCTCGTCGATGCCCAGCTAGGGCGGAGGAAGCAGGGCTAGCCGGGTGGAAGAATGACTCGAGGAAAGAATCTGTGGAGAGCAGAGTCCCAGAAGAATCTCCCGTGTGGAACCCGATCGCTCTCAGGCTCCCCAGAGGGAAGGAAGAGGAGGAGGAGGAGGAGAAGCAGCCGGCAGAACCTGGGAAGCAGGGGTGCTGTTCTCAAAGGGAATGTTTAAAAGACATTCAACTTTACACAGCAGTGAATCTTCCTTTGCTAAGCTACAGTCTGGTCACGTCTCTCTGAGCGATTGTAGCCATGTTTCCTAATTTTGACCTCCTCTCCTACATCGGGGAGGTGAATCTCCTCTCTCTTCTCTCTAATTTACTTTCTAAAAAACTATATCATGCTATCTAACTTCTGTACAATTCTTTGCATCTTTCAAGAGTCACTGGATTGCGCACCACAACACCGGTGGGTCTGATCTAACATTTTAAAGTCCCCTACCAGGATTCTCAACCTACCATTTTTAGTGGTCCCACGGAGATTCTGGCATCTAACATACATATTGTATCCACTTGTGAGGAAAGTGACTCCATTTTTCAGAAATCAAAGT